>NW_027667749.1:0-37000 GCF_963924665.1 Micromys minutus
CCTTATTTTGAGGTAAAATGATGAAATTCTCCATATTTTGGGGCAAAAGGCAGAAATTCGTCTTATTTTGGGGCAAAAGGCACAAATTTCCCTTATTTTCAGGAAAAATTGCAGAAATTTTATTTATTTCAGGGCAAAAAGTCAGAAATTCCTCTTATTTTGGGGCAAAATTGCAGAAATTTCCTTTACATTGGGGCAAAATTGCAGAAATTTCCCTTATTTTGGGGCAAAATTGCAGAAATTTCACTTATTTCAGGGAAAAAAAGCAGAAATTTTCTTATTTTGGGGCAAAAAGGCAGAAATTTCTTTTATTTTGGTACAAAATTGCAAAAATTTTTCTTATTTCGCAGCCAAATGGCAGAAATTCTACTTATTTTCGGCGAAAAAGGCAGAAAATCACCGTATTTTGGAGCAAAATTGCAGAAATTTCCCTAATTGTGGGGCAAAAATGCAGAAATTCCCTATATGTTGGGACAAAAACACAGAAATTCTCCTTATATTGGGGCAAAACTCAGAAATTTCACTTATTTTGGGTCAAAATTCCCGAAATTTTTCTTATTTTGGGGCAAAATTGCAGAAATTTCACTTATTCTGGGACAAAATTGCAGAAATTTCACTTATTTCAGGGAAAAAAGGCAGAATTTTTCTGCATTTTAAGCACAATGTCAGAAATTCTTAATATTTTGTGGCAAAAATGCAGAAATTCCCCTTATTTTGAGGTAAAAAGCCTGAAATTCCCCCTTATTTGGGGGCAAAAAGGCTGAAATTTCCCTTATTTTTGGGCAAAAAGACAGAAATTCCCCTTAATTTGTGGAAAAAAGGCAGAAATTTCTTTTATTTTGGGGCAAAATTGCAGAAATTTCACTTATTTCAGGGCATAATTAAAAAATTCCTTTTATTTTGGAGCAAAAAGCCAGAAATTCCGTTTATTTTTGGTAAAAAGTCAGAAATTTCACTTATTTTGAGGTAAAAAGGCAGAAATTCCCCATATTTTGGGGCAAAAATGAAGAAATTTCCTTTCTTTGTGCCAAAAGGTATACATTCCCTTTATTTTCGGGAAAAAAGCAGAAATTCCCCGTATTTTGGAGCAAAATTGCAGAAATTCCCCTAGTTGTGGGGCAAAAATGCAGAAATTCCCTCTTTATTGGGGCAAAAAGACAGAAATTCTCCTTTTTTGGGGGCAAAACTCAGAAATTCCACTTATTTTAGGGCAAAATTCCAAAAATTTCTCTTATTTTGGGGCTAAATTGCAGAAATTTCACTTATTTTAAGGCAAAATTGCAGAAATTTCAATTATTTCAGAGAAAAATTGCAGAAATTTTCCATATTTTGGAGCACAATGGCAGAAATTCTCAATATTTTGTGGCAAAAATGCAAAATTCCCCTTATTTTGAGGTAAAAAGGCGGAAATTTCCCTTATTTGGGGGCAAAAATGAAGAAATTTCCCTTTATTATTGGACAAAAAGACAGAAATTCCCCTTATTTTGTGGCAAAAAGGCAGAATTTTTTTTTATTTTCGGGCAAAATTGCAGAAATTTCACATATTTCAAGACATAATTCAAAAATTCCTTTTATTTTGGGACAAAAAGAAAGAAATTCCGTTTATTTTGGGGTAAAAAGGCAGAAATTTCACTTATTTTGAGGTAAAGAGGCAGAAATAACTCTTATTTTGGGGCAAAAATGAAGAAATTTACCTTTTTTGTGGCAAAAGGTATACATTCCCCTTATTTTTAGGCAAAAAAGCAGAAATTTTCCTTATTTTGGAGCAAAATTGCAGAAATTCCCCTAATTGTGGGTCAAAAAGGCAGAAATTCCCTATATGTTAGGGCAAAAAGACAGAAATTCTTCTTATTTTGGGGCAAAACTATGAAATTCCACTTATTTTTGGGAAAAATTCCAGAAATTTCCTATTTTTTGGGGCAAAATTGCAGAAATTTCACTTATTTTCTGGCAAAATTGCAGAAATTTCACTTATTTCAGGGTAATAAGTCAGAAATTTTCCTTCTTTTGGGGAAAAAAAACAGAAATTCCCTTTGTTTTGGGGAAAAAAGACAGAGAAATTCCACTTATTTAGAGTCAAAAATGAGGAAATTCCCCTTATTTTGGAGCAAAAATGAAGAAATTTCCTTTTTTTATGGCAAAAAGTTATACATTCCTCTTATTTTCGGGCAAAAATGCAGAAATTCCCCGTATTTTGGAGCAAAATTGCAGAAATTCCCCTAATTGTGGGGCATAAAGGCAGAAATTCTCTATATGTTGGAGCAAAAAGACAGAAATTCTCCTTATTTTGGGGCAAAACTCAGAAATTCCACTTCATTTGGGGCAAAAATCCAGAAATTTCTTTTATTTTGGGGCAAAATTGCAGAAATTTCACTTATTTTGGGGCAAAATTGCAGAAATTTCACTTATTTCAGGGAAAAAAGGCAGAAATTTTCCTTATTTTGGGACAAAAAGGCAGAAATTCCTAATATTTTGTGGCAAAAATGCAGAAATTCCCCTAATTTTGAGGTAAAAATGCTGAAATTTCCCTTATTTGGGGGCAGAAAGGCAGAAATTACCCTTATTTTTAGTCAAAATTGCAGAAATTTCACTTATTTCAGGGTAATAAGTCAGAAATTCCCCTTATTTTGGGGCAAAAAAGACAGAAATTCCCATTGTTTTGGGGGAAAAAAACAGAAATTCCACTTATTCAGAGGCAAAAATGCAGAAATTCCCCTTATTTTGGAGCAAAAATGAAGAAATTTCCCTTTTTTATGGCAAAAAGTTATGCATTCCCCTTATTTTCGGGCAAAAAGGCAGAAATTCTCCGTATTTTGGAGCAAAATTCAGAAATTCCCCTAATTTTGGGGCAAAAGGCAGAAATTCCCTTTTATTTTGGGGCAAAAATCAGAAATTCCCCTTTCTTTGAGGCTAAATTCCAGAAATTTCCTTTATTTTGGGGCAAAATTGCAGGAATTTACATTATTTTGGGGCAAAATTGCAGAAATTTGCCTTATTTGGGGCAAAATTGCAGAATTTTCACTTATTTTAAGGTAAAAAGACTGAAATTTCCTTTATTTTGGGGCAAAAAGGGAGAAATTTCTTTTATTTTGGGGCAAAAAGGCAGAAATTTCCCTTATTTTGAGGTGATAAGGCTGAAATTCCCCTTTATTTTGGAACAAAAAGGCAGAAATTCCCCTTATTTTGGGGTAAAATTGCAGAAATTTCAAATATTTCAGGGCAAAATGGCAGAAATTCCCCTTATTTTGGGGCAAAAAAATGAAATCCCTAATTTTTGGCTAAATTTGAAGAAATTTCACTTATTTCGGGACAAAAAAGCAGAAATTCAACTTAATTTCGGGCAAAAAGGCAGAAATGACCCGTATTTTGGAGCAAAATTGCAGAAATTCCCCTAATATTGGTGCAAAAATGCAGAAATTCCCTTTATTTAAAGGCAAAAAAGCAGAAATTCTCCATATTTTGGTGCAAAAATGCTTAAATTCCCTTTATTTTGAGGTAAAATGCTGAAATTTTCCATATTTTGGGGCAAAAGGCAGAAATTCCCCTTATTTTGGGGCAAAAAGGCACAAATTTCCCTTATTTTCGGGCAAAATTGCAGAAATTTCATTTATTTCAGGGCAAAAAGTCAGAAATTTTTCTTATTTTGGGGCAAAAAGCAGAAATTTCTTTTATTATGGTACAAAATTGAAGAAATTTTTCTTATTTTGGAATAAAAAGGCAGAAATTCCCCATATTTTGGGGCAAAAGGAAGAAATTCTTCTTATTTTAGGTAAAATGCAGAAATTCCCCTTATTTAGAGGTAAAATGCAGAAATTCCCCAAATATTGGGGGAAAATGCAAAAATTCCCTTTATTTTGGGGCTAAAAGGCAGAAATTCCCCGTATTTTGAAGCAAAATTGCAGAAATTCTCATAATTGTCGGGCAAAAAGGCAGAAATTCTCCTTATTTTGGGGCAAAAAGACAAAAAATCTCTTTTTTTCGGGAGCAAAAAGTCAGAAATTCCCCTTATTTTGGGGCAAAATTGCAGAAATTTCCTTTACATTTGGGCAAAATTGCAGAAATTTCCCTTATTTTGGGGCAAAATTGCAGAAATTTCACTTTTTTCAGAAAAAAGGCAGAAATTTTCTTATTTTGGGGCAAAAAGGCAGAAATTTCTTTTATTTTGGTACAAAATTGCAGAAATTTTTCTTATTTTGGGGCAAAAAGGCAGAAATTTCCCATATTTTAGGGCAAAAAGGCAGAAATTCCTCTTATTTTGAGGTAAAAAGGCTGAAATTCCCCTTATTTTCAGTCAAAAAGTCAGAAATTCCCTTTATTTTGGGGAATCAACGTCAGAAATTTCATTTATTTTGGGGGAAAAAGCAGAAATTGCACTTATTTTGAGTCAAAAAGGCAGAAAATCCCCTTATTTTGGGGCAAAAATGAAGAAATTTTCTTTTTTTATGGCAAAAAGGTATACATTCCCTTTATTTTCAGGCAAAAATGCAGAAATTCCCCGTATTTTGGAGCAAAATTGCAGAAATTCCCCTAATTTTGGTGCAAAAGGCAGATATTCCCCTAATTTTGGCCTTAAACTGCAGAAATTTCACTTATTTCGTGGCAAAATGGCAGAAATTTTCATTATTTTCAGGGAAAAAGGCAGAAAATCCCCATATTTTGGAGCAAAATTGCAGAAATTCAAATAATTTTGGGGTAAAAAATAGAGTAATTTTCTTTATTTTGGGCAAAAATGCAGAAATTCTCCATATTTTGGGGCTAAAGGCAGAAATTCCCCTTATTTTAGGGCAATATTGCAGAAATTTCCCTTATTTGGGGGCAAAAAACAGAAATTCCCCTTATTATTGAGAAAAATTGCAGAAATTTCCCTTATTATGAGGAAAAATTGCAGAAATTTCCTTTATTTTAGGGCAAAATTGCAGAAATTTCACTTATTTCATGGTAATAAGTCAGAAATTTTCCTTATTTTGGGGAAAAAAGACAAAAATTCCCTTTGTTTTGGGGGAAAAATACAGAAATTCCACTTATTTAGAGGCAAAAATGCAGAAATTCCCCTTATTTTGGAGCAAAAATGAAGAAATTTCCCTTTTTTATGGCAAAAAGTTATGCATTCCCGTTATTTTCGGGCAAAAAGGCAGAAATTCCCCGTATTTTGGAGCAAAATTGCAGAAATTCTCCTAATTGTGGGGCATAAAGGCAGAAATTCTCTATATGTTGGAGCAAAAAGACAGAAATTCTCCTTATTTTGGGGCAAAACTCAGAAATTCCACTTTTTTTGGGGCAAAACTCCAGAATTTTTTCTTATTTTGGGGCAAAATTGCAGAAATTTCTCTTATTTTATGGCAAAATTGCAGAAATTCCCCTAATTTTGAGGTAAAAATGCTGAAATTTCCCTTATTTGGGGTCAGAAAGGCAGAAATTACCCTTATTTTGAGGCAAAATTGCAAAAATTTCACTTATTTCAGGGTAATAAGTCAGAAATTCCGCTTATTTTGGGGCAAAAAAGACAGAAATTCCCTTTGTTTTGGGGGAAAAATAACAGAAATTCCACTTATTTAGAGGCCAAAAGGCAGAAATTCCCCGTATTTTGAAGCAAAACTGAAGAAATTTCCCTTTTTTATGGCAAAAAAATATGCATTCCCCTTATTTTCAGGCAAAAAGGCAGAAATTCTCTGTATTTTGGAGCAAAATTCAGAAATTCTCATAATTTTGGGGCAAAAGGCAGAAATTCCCTTTATTTTGGGGCAAAAATCAGAAATTTCCCTTACTTTGAGCAAAATTCCAGAAATTTCCTTTATTTAGGGGCAAAATTGCAGGAATTTATCTTATTTTGGGGCAAAATTGCAGAAATTTCCCTTATTTGGGGCAAAATTGGAGAATTTTCACTTATTTTCAGGTAAAAAGGCTGAAATTTTCTTTATTTTGGGGCAAAAAGGGAGAAATCCCTTTTATTTTGGGGAAAATAGCAGAAGTTTTCCTTATTTTGGGGCAAAAAGGCAGAAATTCCTTATATTTTGTGGCAAAAAGGCAGAAATTTCCCTTATTTTGAGGTGATAAGGCTGAAAGTCCCCTTTATTTTGGAACAAAAAGGCAGAAATTCCCCTTATTTTGGGGTAAAATTGCAGAAATTTCAAATATTTCATGGCAAAATGGCAGAAATTCCCCTTATTTTGGGGCAAAATATGAAATCCCTAATTTTTGGCTAAAATTGAAGAAATTTCACTTATTTCGGGACAAAAAGGCAGAAATTCCACTTAATTTCTGGCAAAAAAGGCAGAAATGACCCGTATTTTGGAGCAAAATTGCAAAAATTCCCTTAATATTTGTGCAAAAATGCAGAAATTCCTTTTATTTTGGGGCAAAAAGGCAGAAATTCTCCATATTTTGGTGCAAAAAGGCTGAAATTCCTCTTATTTCGAGGTAAAATGATGAAATTCCCCATATTTTGGGGCAAAAGGCAGAAATTCCTCTTATTTTGGGGCAAAAAGCCACAAATTTCCCTTATTTTCAGGAAAAATTGCAGAAATTTCATTTATTTCAGGGCAAAAAGTCAGAAATTCCTCTTATTTTGGGGCACAATTGCAGAAATTTCCTTTACATTGGGGCAAAATTGCAGAAATTTCCCTTCCTTTCGGGCAAAATTGCAGAAATTTCACTTATTTAAGGGAAAAAAAGCAGAAATTTTCTGATTTTGAGGGAAAACGGCAGAAATTTCTTTTATTTTGGTAAAAAATTGCAGAAATTTTTCTTATTTCGCGGCCAAATGGCAGAAATTCTCCTTATTTTCGGTGAAATAGGCAGAAAATCACCGTATTTTGGAGCAAAATTGTAGAAATTCCCCTAATTGTGGGGCAAAAATGCAGAAATTCCCTATATATTGGGGCAAAAAGACAGAAATTCTCCTTATATTGGGGCAAAACTCAGAAATTCCACTTATTTTAGGGCAAAATTGCAGAAATTTCATTTATTTTGGGGAAAAATTGCAGAAATTTCACTTATTTCAGGGAAAAAAGGCAGAATTTTTCCGTATTTTGAAGCACAATGTCAGAAATTCTTAATATTTTGTGGCAAAAATGCAGAAATTCCCCTTATTTTGAGGTAAAAAGCATGAAATTCCCTCTTTATGGGGGCAAAAAGGCAGAAATTTCCCTTATTTTGGGCCAAAAAGACAGAATTTCCTCTTATTTTGTGGCAAAAAGAAGAAATTTCTTTTATTTTGGGGCAAAATTGCAGAAATTTCACTTATTTCAGGGCATAATTCAAAAATTCCTTTTATTTTAAGCAAAAAGACAGAAATTCTGTTTATTTTTGGGTAAAAAGTCAGAAATTTCACTTATTTTGAGGTAAAAAGGCAGAAATTTCTCTTATTTTGGGCCAAAAATGAAGATATTTCCCTATTTTGTGGCAAAAGGTATACATTCCCCTTATTTTTGGGCAAAAAAGAAGAAATTCCCCATAATTTTGAGTAAAATTGCAGAAATTCCCCTAACTGTGGTGCAAAAATAAAGAAATTCCTTATATGTTGGGGCAAAAAGACAGAAATTCTCCTTATTTTGGCGCAAAACTCAGAAATTCCACTTATTTTGGAACAAAATTCCAGAAATTTCCCTTATTTTGGGGCAAAATTGCAGATATTTCACTTATTTTGGGGCAAAATTGTAGAAATTTCACGTATTTCAAAGAAAAACGGCAGAAATTTTCCATATTTTGGAGCACAATGGCAGAAATTCTTAACATTTTGTGGCAAAAATGCAGAAATTCCCCTTATTTTGAGGTAAAAAGCCAGAAATTCTCCCTTATTTGGGGGCAAAAAGGCTGAAATTTCCCTTATTTTGGGGCAAAAAGACAGAAATTCCCCTTATTTTGTGGCAAAAAGGCAGAAATTTTTTATTCTGGGGCAAAATTGCAGAAATTTCACTTATTTCAGAGCATAATTCAAAAATTCCTTTTATTTTGGAGCAAAAAGAGAGAAATTCCATTTATTTTTGGTAAAAAGGCAGAAATTTCACTTATTTTGAGGTAAAAAGGCAGAAATTCCCCATATTTTGGGGCAAAAATGAAGAAATTTCCTTTCTTTGTGGCAAAAGGTATACATTCCCTTTATTTTCAGGAAAAAAGCAGAAATTCCCCGTATTTTGGAGCAAAATTGCAGAAATTCCCCTAGTTGTGGGGCAAAAATGCAGAAATTCCCAATTTGTTGGGGCAAAAAGACAGAAATTCTCCTTTTTTTGGGGCAAAACTCAGAAATTCAACTTATTTTAGGGCAAAATTCCAAAAATTTCCCTTATTTTGGGGCTAAATTGCAGAAATTTCACTTATTTTAAGGCAAAATTGCAGAAATTTCAATTATTTCAGAGAAAAATTGCAGAAATTTTCCATATTTTGGAGCACAATGGCAGAAATTCTTAATATTTTGTGGCAAAAATGCAAAATTCCCCTTATTTTGAGGTAAAAAGGCTGAAATTTCCCTTATTTGGGGGCAAAAATGAAGAAATTTCCCTTTATTATTGGACAAAAAGACAGAAATTCCCCTTATTTTGTGGCAAAAAGGCAGAATTTTTTTTTTTATTTTCGGGCAAAATTGCAGAAATTTCACATATTTCAAGACATAATTCAAAAATTCCTTTTATTTTGGGACAAAAAGACAGAAATTCCGTTTATTTTTGGGGTAAAAAGGCAGAAATTTCACTTATTTTCAGGTAATGAGGCAGAAATTCCTCTTATTTTGGGGCAAAAATGAAGAAATTTCCCTTTTTTCTGGCAAAAGGAATACATTCCCCTTATTTTCGGGCAAAAAGGCAGAAATTCCCCGTATTTTGAAGCAAAATTGCAGAAATTCCCCTAATTGTGGGGCATAAAGGCAGAAATTCTCTATATGTTAGAGCAAAAAGACAGAAATTCTCCTTATTTTGGGGCAAAACTCAGAAATTCCACTTCTTTGGGGCAAAATTCCAGAAATTTCCCTTATTTTGGGGCAAAATTACAGAAATTTCACTTATTTTGGGGCAAAATTGCAGAAATTTCACTTATTTCAGGAAAAAAAGCCCGAAATTTTCCTTATTTTGGGACAAAAAGGCAAAAATTCCTAATATTTTGTGGCAAAAATGCAGAAATTCCCCTAATTTTGAGGTACAAATGCTGAAATTTCCCGTATTTGGGAGCAGAAAGGCAGAAATTACCCTAATTTTGAGGCAAAATTGCAGAAATTTTACCTATTTCAAGGTAATAAGTCAGAAATTCCCCTTATTTTGGGGCAAAAAAGACAGAAATTCCCATTGTTTTGGGGGAAAAAAACAGAAATTCCACTTATTTAGAGGCAAAAAGGCAGAAATTCCCCGTATTTTGGAGCAAAAATGAAGAAATTTCCCTTTTTTATGGCAAAAAAGATATGCATTCCCCTTATTTTCAGGCAAAAAGTCAGAAATTCTCCGTATTTTGGAGCAAAATTCAGAAATTCTCCTAATTTTGGGGCAAAAGGCAGAAATTCCCTTTTATTTTGGGGCAAAAATCAGAAATTCCCCTTACTTTGCGGCAAAATTCCAGAAATTTCCTTTATTTTGGGGCAAAATTGCAGGAATTTACCTTATTTTGGGGCAAAATTGCAGAAATTTGCCTTATTTGGGCCAAATTGCAGAATTTTCACTTATTTTCAAGTAAAAAGGCTGAAATTTCCTTTATTTTGGGGCAAAAAGGGAGAAATTCCTCTTATTTTGGGGCAAAATTGCAGAAATTTTCCTTATTTTGGGGCAAAAAGGCAGAAATTCCTTATATTTTGTGGCAAAAAGGCAGAAATTTCCCTTATTTTGAGGTAATAAGGCTGAAATTCCCCTTTATTTTGGAACAAAAAGGCAGAAATTCCCCCTATTTTTGGGTAAAATTGCAGAAATTTCAAATATTTCAGGGCATAATGGCAGAAATTCCCCTTATTTTGGGGCAAAAAGATGAAATCCCTAATTTTTGGCTAAAATTGAAGAAATTTCACATATTTCGGGACAAAAAGGCAGAAATTCCACTTAATTTCTGGAAAAAAGACAGAAATGACCAGTATTTTGGAGCAAAATTGCAGAAATTCCCCTAATATTTGTGCAAAAATGCAGAAATTCCCTTTATTTTGGGGCAAAAAGGCAGAAATTCTCCATATTTTGGTGCAAAAAGGCTAAAATTCCTCTTATTTTGAGGTAAAATGATGAAATTCCCCATATTTTGGGGCAATAGGCAGAAATTCCTCTTATTTTGGGGCAAAAAGGCACAAATTTCCCTTATTTTCAGGAAAAATTGCAGAAATTTCATTTATTTCAGGGCAAAAAGTCAGAAATTCCTCTTATTTTGGGGCACAATTGCAGAAATTTCCTTTACATTGGGGCAAAATTGCAGAAATTTCCCTTCCTTTGGGGCAAAATTGCAGAAATTTCACTTATTTAAGGGAAAAAAAGCAGAAATTTTCTTATATTGGGGCAAAAAGGCAGAAATTTCTTTTATTTTGGTACAAAATTGCAGAAATTTTTCTTATTTCGCGGCCAAATGGCAGAAATTCTCCTTATTTTCGGTGAAAAATGCAGAAAATCACCGCATTTTGGAGCAAAATTGCAGAAATTCCCCTAATTGTGGGGCAAAAAGGCAGAAATTCCCTATATATTATGGTAAAAAGACAGAAATTCTCCTTATTTTTTGGTAAAACTCAGAAATTCCACTTATTTTGGGGCAAAATTCCAAAAATTTCCTTTATTTTGGGGCAAAATTGAAGAAACTTCACTTATTTTGGGGCAAAATTGCAGAAATTTCACTTATTTAAGGGGAAAAAGGCAGAATTTTTTTTTGTTTTGGGGCCAAAAGGCAGAAATTTCACTTATCTCATTAAAAAAGCAGAAGTTTTCTTATTTTGGGGCAAAAAGGCAGAAATTTCTTTTATTTTGGTACAAAATTGCCGAAATTTTTCTTATTTTGGGGCAAAAAGGCAGAATTTTTTTTATTTTGTGGCAAAACTCAAAAATTCCACTTATTTTGGGGCAAAATTGCAGAAATTTCACTTATTTCAAAAAAAAAAGCAGAAATTTTTTTATTTTGGGGCAAAAAGGCAGAAATTTCTTTTATTTTGGTACAAAATTGCAGAATTTTTTCTTATTTTGGGGCAAAAAGGCAGAAATTTCTTTTATTTTGGGGCAAAATTGCAGAAATTTCACTTATTTCAGGGCATAATTCAAAAATTCCTTTTATTTTAAGCAAAAAGACAGAAATTCCGTTTATTTTTGGGTAAAAAGTCAGAAATTTCACTTATTTTGAGGTAAAAAGGCAGAAATTTCTCTTATTTTGGGCCAAAAATGAAGATATTTCCCTATTTTGTGGCAAAAGGTATACATTCCCCTTATTTTTGGGCAAAAAAGAAGAAATTCCCCATAATTTTGAGTAAAATTGCAGAAATTCCCCTAACTGTGGTGCAAAAATAAAGAAATTCCTTATATGTTGGGGCAAAAAGACAGAAATTCTCCTTATTTTGGCGCAAAACTCAGAAATTCCACTTATTTTGGAACAAAATTCCAGAAATTTCCCTTATTTTGGGGCAAAATTGCAGATATTTCACTTATTTTGGGGCAAAATTGTAGAAATTTCACGTATTTCAAAGAAAAACGGCAGAAATTTTCCATATTTTGGAGCACAATGGCAGAAATTCTTAACATTTTGTGGCAAAAATGCAGAAATTCCCCTTATTTTGAGGTAAAAAGCCGGAAATTCTCCCTTATTTGGGGGCAAAAAGGCTGAAATTTCCCTTATTTTGGGGCAAAAAGACAGAAATTCCCCTTATTTTGTGGCAAAAAGGCAGAAATTTTTTATTCTGGGGCAAAATTGCAGAAATTTCACTTATTTCAGAGCATAATTCAAAAATTCCTTTTATTTTGGAGCAAAAAGAGAGAAATTCCATTTATTTTTGGTAAAAAGGCAGAAATTTCACTTATTTTGAGGTAAAAAGGCAGAAATTCCCCATATTTTGGGGCAAAAATGAAGAAATTTCCTTTCTTTGTGGCAAAAGGTATACATTCCCTTTATTTTCAGGAAAAAAGCAGAAATTCCCCGTATTTTGGAGCAAAATTGCAGAAATTCCCCTAGTTGTGGGGCAAAAATGCAGAAATTCCCAATTTGTTGGGGCAAAAAGACAGAAATTCTCCTTTTTTTGGGGCAAAACTCAGAAATTCAACTTATTTTAGGGCAAAATTCCAAAAATTTCCCTTATTTTGGGGCTAAATTGCAGAAATTTCACTTATTTTAAGGCAAAATTGCAGAAATTTCAATTATTTCAGAGAAAAATTGCAGAAATTTTCCATATTTTGGAGCACAATGGCAGAAATTCTTAATATTTTGTGGCAAAAATGCAAAATTCCCCTTATTTTGAGGTAAAAAGGCTGAAATTTCCCTTATTTGGGGGCAAAAATGAAGAAATTTCCCTTTATTATTGGACAAAAAGACAGAAATTCCCCTTATTTTGTGGCAAAAAGGCAGAATTTTTTTTTTATTTTCGGGCAAAATTGCAGAAATTTCACATATTTCAAGACATAATTCAAAAATTCCTTTTATTTTGGGACAAAAAGACAGAAATTCCGTTTATTTTTGGGGTAAAAAGGCAGAAATCTCACTTATTTTCAGGTAATGAGGCAGAAATTCCTCTTATTTTGGGGCAAAAATGAAGAAATTTCCCTTTTTTCTGGCAAAAGGAATACATTCCCCTTATTTTCGGGCAAAAAGGCAGAAATTCCCCGTATTTTGGAGCAAAATTGCAGAAATTCCCCTAATTGTGGGGCATAAAGGCAGAAATTCTCTATATGTTAGAGCAAAAAGACAGAAATTCTCCTTATTTTGGGGCAAAACTCAGAAATTCCACTTCTTTGGGGCAAAATTCCAGAAATTTCCCTTATTTTGGGGCAAAATTACAGAAATTTCACTTATTTTGGGGCAAAATTGCAGAAATTTCACTTATTTCAGGAAAAAAAGCCCGAAATTTTCCTTATTTTGGGACAAAAAGGCAAAAATTCCTAATATTTTGTGGCAAAAATGCAGAAATTCCCCTAATTTTGAGGTACAAATGCTGAAATTTCCCGTATTTGGGAGCAGAAAGGCAGAAATTACCCTAATTTTGAGGCAAAATTGCAGAAATTTTACCTATTTCAAGGTAATAAGTCAGAAATTCCCCTTATTTTGGGGCAAAAAAGACAGAAATTCCCATTGTTTTGGGGGAAAAAAACAGAAATTCCACTTATTTAGAGGCAAAAAGGCAGAAATTCCCCGTATTTTGGAGCAAAAATGAAGAAATTTCCCTTTTTTATGGCAAAAAAGATATGCATTCCCCTTATTTTCAGGCAAAAAGTCAGAAATTCTCCGTATTTTGGAGCAAAATTCAGAAATTCTCCTAATTTTGGGGCAAAAGGCAGAAATTCCCTTTTATTTTGGGGCAAAAATCAGAAATTCCCCTTACTTTGCGGCAAAATTCCAGAAATTTCCTTTATTTTGGGGCAAAATTGCAGGAATTTACCTTATTTTGGGGCAAAATTGCAGAAATTTGCCTTATTTGGGCCAAATTGCAGAATTTTCACTTATTTTCAAGTAAAAAGGCTGAAATTTCCTTTATTTTGGGGCAAAAAGGGAGAAATTCCTCTTATTTTGGGGCAAAATTGCAGAAATTTTCCTTATTTTGGGGCAAAAAGGCAGAAATTCCTTATATTTTGTGGCAAAAAGGCAGAAATTTCCCTTATTTTGAGGTAATAAGGCTGAAATTCCCCTTTATTTTGGAACAAAAAGGCAGAAATTCCCCCTATTTTTGGGTAAAATTGCAGAAATTTCAAATATTTCAGGGCATAATGGCAGAAATTCCCCTTATTTTGGGGCAAAAAGATGAAATCCCTAATTTTTGGCTAAAATTGAAGAAATTTCACATATTTCGGGACAAAAAGGCAGAAATTCCACTTAATTTCTGGAAAAAAGACAGAAATGACCAGTATTTTGGAGCAAAATTGCAGAAATTCCCCTAATATTTGTGCAAAAATGCAGAAATTCCCTTTATTTTGGGGCAAAAAGGCAGAAATTCTCCATATTTTGGTGCAAAAAGGCTAAAATTCCTCTTATTTTGAGGTAAAATGATGAAATTCCCCATATTTTGGGGCAATAGGCAGAAATTCCTCTTATTTTGGGGCAAAAAGGCACAAATTTCCCTTATTTTCAGGAAAAATTGCAGAAATTTCATTTATTTCAGGGCAAAAAGTCAGAAATTCCTCTTATTTTGGGGCACAATTGCAGAAATTTCCTTTACATTGGGGCAAAATTGCAGAAATTTCCCTTCCTTTGGGGCAAAATTGCAGAAATTTCACTTATTTAAGGGAAAAAAAGCAGAAATTTTCTTATATTGGGGCAAAAAGGCAGAAATTTCTTTTATTTTGGTACAAAATTGCAGAAATTTTTCTTATTTCGCGGCCAAATGGCAGAAATTCTCCTTATTTTCGGTGAAAAATGCAGAAAATCACCGCATTTTGGAGCAAAATTGCAGAAATTCCCCTAATTGTGGGGCAAAAAGGCAGAAATTCCCTATATATTATGGTAAAAAGACAGAAATTCTCCTTATTTTTTGGTAAAACTCAGAAATTCCACTTATTTTGGGGCAAAATTCCAAAAATTTCCTTTATTTTGGGGCAAAATTGAAGAAACTTCACTTATTTTGGGGCAAAATTGCAGAAATTTCACTTATTTAAGGGGAAAAAGGCAGAATTTTTTTTTGTTTTGGGGCCAAAAGGCAGAAATTTCACTTATCTCATTAAAAAAGCAGAAGTTTTCTTATTTTGGGGCAAAAAGGCAGAAATTTCTTTTATTTTGGTACAAAATTGCCGAAATTTTTCTTATTTTGGGGCAAAAAGGCAGAATTTTTTTTATTTTGTGGCAAAACTCAAAAATTCCACTTATTTTGGGGCAAAATTGCAGAAATTTCACTTATTTCAAAAAAAAAAGCAGAAATTTTTTTATTTTGGGGCAAAAAGGCAGAAATTTCTTTTATTTTGGTACAAAATTGCAGAATTTTTTCTTATTTTGGGGCAAAAAGGCAGAAATTTCTTTTATTTTGGGGCAAAATTGCAGAAATTTCACTTATTTCAGGGCATAATTCAAAAATTCCTTTTATTTTAAGCAAAAAGACAGAAATTCCGTTTATTTTTGGGTAAAAAGTCAGAAATTTCACTTATTTTGAGGTAAAAAGGCAGAAATTTCTCTTATTTTGGGCCAAAAATGAAGATATTTCCCTATTTTGTGGCAAAAGGTATACATTCCCCTTATTTTTGGGCAAAAAAGAAGAAATTCCCCATAATTTTGAGTAAAATTGCAGAAATTCCCCTAACTGTGGTGCAAAAATAAAGAAATTCCTTATATGTTGGGGCAAAAAGACAGAAATTCTCCTTATTTTGGCGCAAAACTCAGAAATTCCACTTATTTTGGAACAAAATTCCAGAAATTTCCCTTATTTTGGGGCAAAATTGCAGATATTTCACTTATTTTGGGGCAAAATTGTAGAAATTTCACGTATTTCAAAGAAAAACGGCAGAAATTTTCCATATTTTGGAGCACAATGGCAGAAATTCTTAACATTTTGTGGCAAAAATGCAGAAATTCCCCTTATTTTGAGGTAAAAAGCCGGAAATTCTCCCTTATTTGGGGGCAAAAAGGCTGAAATTTCCCTTATTTTGGGGCAAAAAGACAGAAATTCCCCTTATTTTGTGGCAAAAAGGCAGAAATTTTTTATTCTGGGGCAAAATTGCAGAAATTTCACTTATTTCAGAGCATAATTCAAAAATTCCTTTTATTTTGGAGCAAAAAGAGAGAAATTCCATTTATTTTTGGTAAAAAGGCAGAAATTTCACTTATTTTGAGGTAAAAAGGCAGAAATTCCCCATATTTTGGGGCAAAAATGAAGAAATTTCCTTTCTTTGTGGCAAAAGGTATACATTCCCTTTATTTTCAGGAAAAAAGCAGAAATTCCCCGTATTTTGGAGCAAAATTGCAGAAATTCCCCTAGTTGTGGGGCAAAAATGCAGAAATTCCCAATTTGTTGGGGCAAAAAGACAGAAATTCTCCTTTTTTTGGGGCAAAACTCAGAAATTCAACTTATTTTAGGGCAAAATTCCAAAAATTTCCCTTATTTTGGGGCTAAATTGCAGAAATTTCACTTATTTTAAGGCAAAATTGCAGAAATTTCAATTATTTCAGAGAAAAATTGCAGAAATTTTCCATATTTTGGAGCACAATGGCAGAAATTCTTAATATTTTGTGGCAAAAATGCAAAATTCCCCTTATTTTGAGGTAAAAAGGCTGAAATTTCCCTTATTTGGGGGCAAAAATGAAGAAATTTCCCTTTATTATTGGACAAAAAGACAGAAATTCCCCTTATTTTGTGGCAAAAAGGCAGAATTTTTTTTTTATTTTCGGGCAAAATTGCAGAAATTTCACATATTTCAAGACATAATTCAAAAATTCCTTTTATTTTGGGACAAAAAGACAGAAATTCCGTTTATTTTTGGGGTAAAAAGGCAGAAATCTCACTTATTTTCAGGTAATGAGGCAGAAATTCCTCTTATTTTGGGGCAAAAATGAAGAAATTTCCCTTTTTTCTGGCAAAAGGAATACATTCCCCTTATTTTCGGGCAAAAAGGCAGAAATTCCCCGTATTTTGGAGCAAAATTGCAGAAATTCCCCTAATTGTGGGGCATAAAGGCAGAAATTCTCTATATGTTAGAGCAAAAAGACAGAAATTCTCCTTATTTTGGGGCAAAACTCAGAAATTCCACTTCTTTGGGGCAAAATTCCAGAAATTTCCCTTATTTTGGGGCAAAATTACAGAAATTTCACTTATTTTGGGGCAAAATTGCAGAAATTTCACTTATTTCAGGAAAAAAAGCCCGAAATTTTCCTTATTTTGGGACAAAAAGGCAAAAATTCCTAATATTTTGTGGCAAAAATGCAGAAATTCCCCTAATTTTGAGGTACAAATGCTGAAATTTCCCGTATTTGGGAGCAGAAAGGCAGAAATTACCCTAATTTTGAGGCAAAATTGCAGAAATTTTACCTATTTCAAGGTAATAAGTCAGAAATTCCCCTTATTTTGGGGCAAAAAAGACAGAAATTCCCATTGTTTTGGGGGAAAAAAACAGAAATTCCACTTATTTAGAGGCAAAAAGGCAGAAATTCCCCGTATTTTGGAGCAAAAATGAAGAAATTTCCCTTTTTTATGGCAAAAAAGATATGCATTCCCCTTATTTTCAGGCAAAAAGTCAGAAATTCTCCGTATTTTGGAGCAAAATTCAGAAATTCTCCTAATTTTGGGGCAAAAGGCAGAAATTCCCTTTTATTTTGGGGCAAAAATCAGAAATTCCCCTTACTTTGCGGCAAAATTCCAGAAATTTCCTTTATTTTGGGGCAAAATTGCAGGAATTTACCTTATTTTGGGGCAAAATTGCAGAAATTTGCCTTATTTGGGCCAAATTGCAGAATTTTCACTTATTTTCAAGTAAAAAGGCTGAAATTTCCTTTATTTTGGGGCAAAAAGGGAGAAATTCCTCTTATTTTGGGGCAAAATTGCAGAAATTTTCCTTATTTTGGGGCAAAAAGGCAGAAATTCCTTATATTTTGTGGCAAAAAGGCAGAAATTTCCCTTATTTTGAGGTAATAAGGCTGAAATTCCCCTTTATTTTGGAACAAAAAGGCAGAAATTCCCCCTATTTTTGGGTAAAATTGCAGAAATTTCAAATATTTCAGGGCATAATGGCAGAAATTCCCCTTATTTTGGGGCAAAAAGATGAAATCCCTAATTTTTGGCTAAAATTGAAGAAATTTCACATATTTCGGGACAAAAAGGCAGAAATTCCACTTAATTTCTGGAAAAAAGACAGAAATGACCAGTATTTTGGAGCAAAATTGCAGAAATTCCCCTAATATTTGTGCAAAAATGCAGAAATTCCCTTTATTTTGGGGCAAAAAGGCAGAAATTCTCCATATTTTGGTGCAAAAAGGCTAAAATTCCTCTTATTTTGAGGTAAAATGATGAAATTCCCCATATTTTGGGGCAATAGGCAGAAATTCCTCTTATTTTGGGGCAAAAAGGCACAAATTTCCCTTATTTTCAGGAAAAATTGCAGAAATTTCATTTATTTCAGGGCAAAAAGTCAGAAATTCCTCTTATTTTGGGGCACAATTGCAGAAATTTCCTTTACATTGGGGCAAAATTGCAGAAATTTCCCTTCCTTTGGGGCAAAATTGCAGAAATTTCACTTATTTAAGGGAAAAAAAGCAGAAATTTTCTTATATTGGGGCAAAAAGGCAGAAATTTCTTTTATTTTGGTACAAAATTGCAGAAATTTTTCTTATTTCGCGGCCAAATGGCAGAAATTCTCCTTATTTTCGGTGAAAAATGCAGAAAATCACCGCATTTTGGAGCAAAATTGCAGAAATTCCCCTAATTGTGGGGCAAAAAGGCAGAAATTCCCTATATATTATGGTAAAAAGACAGAAATTCTCCTTATTTTTTGGTAAAACTCAGAAATTCCACTTATTTTGGGGCAAAATTCCAAAAATTTCCTTTATTTTGGGGCAAAATTGAAGAAACTTCACTTATTTTGGGGCAAAATTGCAGAAATTTCACTTATTTAAGGGGAAAAAGGCAGAATTTTTTTTTGTTTTGGGGCCAAAAGGCAGAAATTTCACTTATCTCATTAAAAAAGCAGAAGTTTTCTTATTTTGGGGCAAAAAGGCAGAAATTTCTTTTATTTTGGTACAAAATTGCCGAAATTTTTCTTATTTTGGGGCAAAAAGGCAGAATTTTTTTTATTTTGTGGCAAAACTCAAAAATTCCACTTATTTTGGGGCAAAATTGCAGAAATTTCACTTATTTCAAAAAAAAAGCAGAAATTTTTTTATTTTGGGGCAAAAAGGCAGAAATTTCTTTTATTTTGGTACAAAATTGCAGAATTTTTTCTTATTTTGGGGCAAAAAGGCAGAAATTTCTCATATTTTGGGGCAAAAATGCAAAAATTTCCTATATTTTGAGGTAAAAAGGCTAAAATTCCAATTATTTGGGGGCAAAAAAGCAGAAATTTCCTTTATTTTGGGGCAAAATTGCAGAAATTTCACTTACTTAAGGGTAATAAGTCAGAAATTTTCCTTATTTTGGGGCAAAAAGACAGAAATTCCCTTTATTTTGGGGGAAAAAGACAGAAATTCCACTTATTTAGAGGCAAAAAAGCAAAAATTCCTCTTATTTTGGAGCAAAAATGAAGAAATTTCCATTTTTTATGGCAAAAAGGTATGCATTCTTATTATTTTTGGGCAAAAAGGCAGAAATTCCTTGTATTTTGAAGCAAAGTTGCAGAAATTTCTATAATTGCTGGGCAAAAAGGCAGAAATCCCCTATATGTTGGGGCAAAAGGACAGAAATTCTCCTTATTTTGGGGCAAAACTCAGAAATTCCACTTATTTTGGGGCAAAATTCCAGAAATTTGACTTATTTCAGAAAAAAAGCGGAAATTTTCTTATTTTGGGGGAAAAAGGTAGAAAATTTTTTTTATTTTGTTACAAAATATCAAAAATTTTTCTTATTTTGGGACAAAAAGGCAGAAATTTCCCATATTTTGGGGCAAAATGCAGAATTTCCCCTTATTTTGAGGTTAAAGGCTGAAATTCTCCATATTTGGGGGCAAAAAGGCAGAAATTTCTCTTATTTTTGGGCAAAATTGCAGAAATTTCACTTATTTCAGGGTAAGAAGTCAGAAATTTTCCTTATTTTGGGGCAAAAAAGACAGAAATTTCTTTAGTTTTGGGGGAAAAAGACAGAAATTCCACTTATTTCGAGGTAAAAAAGCAGAAATTCCCCTTATTTTGGAGCAAAAATGAAGAAATTTCCCTTTTTTATAGCAAAAAGGTATGCATTCTTTTTATTTTCGGGCAAAAAAGCAGAAATTCCCCGTATTTTGGAGCAAAATTGCAGAAATTCCCCTAATTGTGGAGCAAAAATGCAGAAATTCCCTATATGTTGGAGCAAAAAGACAGAAATTTTCCTTATTTTGGGGCAAAACTCAGAAATTCCAGTTATTTTGGGGCAAAATTGCAGAAATTTGACTTAT
This sequence comes from Micromys minutus, assembly GCF_963924665.1. Lineage (NCBI taxonomy): Eukaryota > Metazoa > Chordata > Mammalia > Rodentia > Muridae > Micromys > Micromys minutus. Next base: position 20,133 of record NW_027667749.1, read on the forward strand.
TCTGGGGCCAAATTGCAGAAATTTCACTTATTTCAGAAAAAAGCAGAAATTCTCTTATTTTGGGGAAAAAAGACAGAAATTTCTTTTATTTTGGTACAAAATTACAGAAATTTTTCTTATTTTGGGACAAAAAGGCAGAAATTTCCCATATTATGGGTCAAAAATGCAGAAATTCCCCTTATTTTGAGGTATAAAGGCTGAAATTCCTCTTTTTTGGGTGCAAAAAGGCAGAAATTTCTCTTATTTTTGGGCAAAATTGCAGAAATTTCACTTATTTCAGGGTAAGAAGTCAGAAATTTTCCTTATTTTGGGGCAAAAAAGACAGAAATTTCTTTAGTTTTGGGGGAAAAAGACAGAAATTCCACTTATTTCGAGGTAAAAAAGCAGAAATTCCCCTTATTTTGGAGCAAAAATGAAGAAATTTCCCTTTTTTATAGCAAAAAGGTATGCATTCTTTTTATTTTCGGGCAAAAAAGCAGAAATTCCCCGTATTTTGGAGCAAAATTGCAGAAATTCCCCTAATTGTGGAGCAAAAATGCAGAAATTCCCTATATGTTGGAGCAAAAAGACAGAAATTTTCCTCATTTTGGGGCAAAACTCAGAAATTCCACTTATTTTGGGGCAAAATTGCAGAAATTTGACTTATTCTGGGGCAAAATTGCAGAAATTTCACTTATTTCAGAAAAAAAGCAGAAATTCTCTTATTTTGGGGAAAAAAGACAGAAATTTCTTTTATCTTGGTACAAAATTACAGAAATTTTTCTTATTTTGGGACAAAAAGGCAGAAATTTCCCATATTATGGGGCAAAAATGCAGAAATTCCCCTTATTTTGAGGTATAAAGGCTGAAATTCCTCTTTTTTGGGTGCAAAAAGGCAGAAATTTCCATTATTTTGGGGCAAAATTGCAGAAATTTCACTTATTTCAAAGTAAGAAGTCAGAAATTTTCCTTATTTTTGGGGCAAAAAAGTCATAAATTCCCTTTGTTTTGGGGGAAAAAGACAGAAATTCCACTTATTTAGAGGCAAAAAAGCAGAAATTCCCCTTATTTTGGATCAAAAATGAAGAAATTTCCCTTTTTATGGCAAAAAGGTATGCATTCTTTTTATTTTCGGGCAGAAAAGCAGAAATTCCCTGTATTTTGGAGCAAAATTGCAGAAATTCCCGTAATTGTGGGGCAAAAAAGCAGAAATTCCCTATATGTTGGGGCAAAAAGACATAAATTCTCCTTATTTTGGGTCAAAACTCAGAAATTCCACTTATTTTGGGGCAAAATTGCAGAAATTTTACTTATTTCAGAAAAAAAGCAGAAATTCTCTTATTTTCGGCCAAAAAGGCAGAAATTTCTTTTATTTTGGTACAAAATTGCAGAAATTTTTCTTATTTTGGGCAAAAAGGCAGAAATTTCCCATATTTTGGGGCAAAAGGCAGAAATTCCCCTTATTTTGAGGTAAAAAGGCTGAAATTCCCCTTATTTTGGGGCAAAAAGTCAAACATTCGTCTTATTTTGGGGCAAAAAGCAGACATTTCTTTTATTTTGGGGAAAAATTTTAGAAATTTAACTTATTTCAGGGCAAAAAGTCAGAAATTTCCCTTATTTTGGGGGAAAAAGACAGAAATTCCATTTATTTTTGGGGAAATGTCAGAAATTGCACTTATTTGGAGTCAAAAAGGCAGAAAATCCTTTTATTTTCGGGTAAAAATGAAGAAATTTCCCTTTTTTATGGCAAAAAGGTATACATTCCCTTTATTTTCGGGCAAAAATGCAGAAATTTCCTGTATTTTGGAGCAAAATTGTAAAAAATTCCCCTAATTTTGGGGCAAAAATGCAGAACTTCCCCTTATTTTTGGGTAAAACTGCAGAAATTTCACTTATTTCGCGGCAAAATGGCAGAAATTCCCTTTATTTTCAGCGAAAATGGCAGAAAATCCTCGTTTTTTGAAGCAAAATTGCAGAAATTCACCTAATTTTGGGGTAAAACATGCAGTAATTTTTTTTATTTTGGGGCAAAAAGGCAGAAATTCCCATTATTTTCGGGCAAAAGGCAGAAATTCCTTTTATTATATGGCAATATTGCAGAAATTTCTCTTATTTGGGGACAAAAAACAGAAATTCCCTTTATTTGGGGGCAAAATTGCAAAAAATTCCTTTATTATGAGGAAAAATTGCAGAAATTTCTTTTATTTTGGGGCAAAATTGCAGAAATTTCACTTATTTCAGGGCATAATTCAAAAATTCCTTTTATTTTGGGGCAAAAAGACAGAAATTTTGTTTATTTTTAGGTAAATAGGCAGAAATTTCACTTATTTTGAGGAAAAAAGGCAGAAATTTCTCTTATTTTGGGGCAAAAATGAAGAAATTTCCCTTTTTTGTGGCAAAAGGTATACATTCTCCTTATTTTCGGGCAAAAAAGCAGGAATTCCCAGTATTTTGGAGCAAAATTGCAGAAAATCCCCTAATTGTGGGGCAAAATTGCAGAAATTTTACTTATTTCAGGGAAAAAGGGAGAAATTTTCAGTATTTTGGGGCAAAAATGCAGAAATTCTTTATATTTTGTGGCAAAAATGCAGAAATTCCCCTTATTTTGAGGTAAAAAGGCTGAAATTCCCCTTATTTGGGGGCAAAAAGCAGGAATACCACTTATTTTGGGGCAAAATTGCAGAAATTTCACTTATTTCAGAAAAAAAGCAGAAATTTTCTTATTTTAGGGCAAAAAGGCAGAAATTTCTTTTATTTTAGTACAAAATTGCTGAAATTTTTCTTATTTTGGGCAAAAAGGCAGAAATTTCCCATATTTTGGGGCAAAAATGCAGAAATTTCCCTTATTTGAGGTAAAAATGCTGAAATTCCCATTATTTGGGGGCAAAAAGTCAAACATTCTTCATATTTTAAGGCAAAAAGCAGACATTTCCCTTATTTTGGGGAAAAATTTAGAAATTTAACATATTTCAGGGCAAAAAGTCGGAAATTCCCCTTATTTTGGGGGAAAAAGACAAAAATTTCATTTATTTTTGTGGAAAAGTCAGAAATTGCACTTATTTTGAGTCAAAAAGGCGGAAAATCCCCTTATTTTGGGGTAAAAATGAAGAAATTTCCCTTTTTATGGCAAAAAGGTATACATTTCCTTTATTTTCAGGCAAAAAGGCAGAAATTCCCCGTATTTTGGAGCAAAATTGCAAAAATTCCCCTAATTTTCGGGCAAAAACACAGAACTTCCCCTTATTTTGGGGTTAAACTGCAGAAATTTCACTTATTTCGCAGCAAAATGTCAGAAATTCCCTTTATTTTCGGGGAAAAAGGCAGAAATTCCTATTATTTTTGGGCAAAAGGCAGAAATACCTCTTATTATATGGCAATATTACAGATATTTCTCCTATTTGGGGACAAAAAACAGAAATTCCCTTTATTTTGGGGCAAAATTGCAGAAAATTCCTTTATTATGGAAAAAAATTGCAGAAATTTCTTTTATTTTGGGGCAAAATTGCAGAAATTTCACTTATTTCAGGGCATAATTCAAAAATTCATTTTATTTTGGGGCAAAAAGACAGAAATTTTGTTTATTTTTAGGTAAATAGGCAGAAGTTTCACTTATTTTGAGGAAAAAAGGCAGAAATTCCTCTTATTTTGGGGCAAAAATGAAGAAATTTCGCTATTTTGTGGCAAAAGGTATACATTCTCCTTATTTTCGGGCAAAAAAGCAGGAATTCCCAGTATTTTGGAGCAAAATTGCAGAAATTCCCCTAATTGTGGGGCAAAAAGGCAGAAATTCCCTATATGTTAGGGCAAAAAAACAGAAATTCTCCTTATTTTGTGGTAAAACTAAGAAATTCCACTTATTTTGGGGCAAAATTGTAAAAATTTCCTTTATTTTGGGCCAAAATTGCAAAAACTTCACTTATTTTGGGGCAAAATTGCAGAAATTTCACTTATTTCAGGGAAAAAAGGCAGAAGTTTTCCTTATTTTGGGGCAAAAAGGCAGAAATTCCTAGTATTTTCTGCCAAAATGCAGAAATTCCCCTTATTTTGAGGTAAAAAGGCTGAAATTCCCCTTATTTGGGGGCAAAAAGGCAGAAATTTCCCTTATTTTGGGGCAAAATTGCAGAAATTTCACTTATTTCAGGGTAAGAAGTCAGAAATTTTCCTTATTTTGGGGCAAAAAAGACAGAAATTTCTTTAGTTTTGGGGGAAAAAGACAGAAATTCCACTTATTTCGAGGTAAAAAAGCAGAAATTCCCCTTATTTTGGAGCAAAAATGAAGAAATTTCCCTTTTTTATAGCAAAAAGGTATGCATTCTTTTTATTTTCGGGCAAAAAAGCAGAAATTCCCCGTATTTTGGAGCAAAATTGCAGAAATTCCCCTAATTGTGGAGCAAAAATGCAGAAATTCCCTATATGTTGGAGCAAAAAGACAGAAATTTTCCTTATTTTGGGGCAAAACTCAGAAATTCCAGTTATTTTGGGGCAAAATTGCAGAAATTTGACTTATTCTGGGGCCAAATTGCAGAAATTTCACTTATTTCAGAAAAAAGCAGAAATTCTCTTATTTTGGGGAAAAAAGACAGAAATTTCTTTTATTTTGGTACAAAATTACAGAAATTTTTCTTATTTTGGGACAAAAAGGCAGAAATTTCCCATATTATGGGTCAAAAATGCAGAAATTCCCCTTATTTTGAGGTATAAAGGCTGAAATTCCTCTTTTTTGGGTGCAAAAAGGCAGAAATTTCTCTTATTTTTGGGCAAAATTGCAGAAATTTCACTTATTTCAGGGTAAGAAGTCAGAAATTTTCCTTATTTTGGGGCAAAAAAGACAGAAATTTCTTTAGTTTTGGGGGAAAAAGACAGAAATTCCACTTATTTCGAGGTAAAAAAGCAGAAATTCCCCTTATTTTGGAGCAAAAATGAAGAAATTTCCCTTTTTTATAGCAAAAAGGTATGCATTCTTTTTATTTTCGGGCAAAAAAGCAGAAATTCCCCGTATTTTGGAGCAAAATTGCAGAAATTCCCCTAATTGTGGAGCAAAAATGCAGAAATTCCCTATATGTTGGAGCAAAAAGACAGAAATTTTCCTCATTTTGGGGCAAAACTCAGAAATTCCACTTATTTTGGGGCAAAATTGCAGAAATTTGACTTATTCTGGGGCAAAATTGCAGAAATTTCACTTATTTCAGAAAAAAAGCAGAAATTCTCTTATTTTGGGGAAAAAAGACAGAAATTTCTTTTATCTTGGTACAAAATTACAGAAATTTTTCTTATTTTGGGACAAAAAGGCAGAAATTTCCCATATTATGGGGCAAAAATGCAGAAATTCCCCTTATTTTGAGGTATAAAGGCTGAAATTCCTCTTTTTTGGGTGCAAAAAGGCAGAAATTTCCATTATTTTGGGGCAAAATTGCAGAAATTTCACTTATTTCAAAGTAAGAAGTCAGAAATTTTCCTTATTTTTGGGGCAAAAAAGTCATAAATTCCCTTTGTTTTGGGGGAAAAAGACAGAAATTCCACTTATTTAGAGGCAAAAAAGCAGAAATTCCCCTTATTTTGGTGCAAAAAATAAAGAAATTTCCCTTTTTTTATGGCAAAAATGTATGCATTCTTCTTATTTTCGGTAAAAAGAGCAGAAATTCCCCGTATTTTGGAGGAAAATTGCAGAAATTCCCCTAATTTTGGGGCAAGAATGCAGAAATTCCCTATATGTTGGGGCAAAAAGACAGAAATTCTCCTTATTTTGGGGCAAAACTCAGAAATTTAACTTATTTTGGGGCAAAATTGCAGAAATTTCACTTATTTCAGAAAAAAAGCAGAAATTTTTTTATTTTGGGGCAAAAAGGCAGAAATTTCTCTTATTTTGGTACAAAATTACAGAAATTTCTCTTATTATGGGGCAATAAGGCAGAAATTTCCCATATTTTGGGGCAAAAATGCAGAAATTCCCCTTATTTGGAGGTAAAAAGCTGATATTCCCCTTATTTGGGGGCAAAAAGGCAGAAATTTCCCTTAATTTGGGGCAAAATTGAAGAAATTTTACTTATTTCAGGGTAATAAGTCAGAAATTTTCCTTATTTTGGGGCAAAAAATACAGAAATTCCCTTTGTTTTGGGGGAAAAAAACAGAAATTCCACTTATTTAGAGGCAAAAAAGCAGAAATTCCCCTTATTTTGGAGCAAAAATGAAGAAATTTCCCTTTTTTATGGAAAAAAGGTATGCATTCTTCTTATTTTCGGGCAAAAAGCCAGAAATTCCCCGTATTTTGGAGCAAAATTGCAGAAATTCCCCTAATTGTGTGGCAAAAAGGCAGAAATTCCCTATATGTTGGGGCAAAAAGACAGAAATTCTCCTTATTTTGGGGCAAAAATCAGAAATTCCACTTATTTTGGGGCAAAATTGCAGAAGTTTGACTTATTTTGGGGCAAAATTGCAGAAATTTCACTTCTTTCAGAAAAAAAGCAGAAATTCTCTTATTTTGGGTCAAAAAGGCAGAAATTTATTTTGGGACAAAATTGCAGAAATTTTTCTTATTTTGGGGCAAAAATTTCCCATATTATGGGGCAAAAATGAAGAAATTCCCCTAACTTTGATGTAAAAAGGCTGAAATTCCCCTTTTTGGGGTGCAAAAAGGCAGAAATTTCCATTATTTTGGTTCAAAATTGCAGAAATTTCACTTATTTCAGGGTAATATGTCAGAAATTTTCATTATTTTGGAGCAAAAAATATAGAAATTCCCTTTGTTTTAGGGGAAAAAGACCGAAATTCCACATATTTAGAGGAAAAAAAGCAGAAAATCCTCTTATTTTGAAGCAAAAATGAAGAAATTTCTTTTTTTTATGGCAAAAAGGTATGCATTCTTCTTATTTTCGGGCAAAAATGCAGAAATTCCCCATGTTTTGGAGCAAAATTGTAGAAATTCCCCTAATTGTGGGGCAAAAGGCAGAAATTCTCCTTATTTTGGGGCAAAACTCAGAAATTCCACTTATTTTGGGGCAAAATTTCAGAAATTTCACTTATTTCAGAAAAAAAGCAGAAATTTTCTTATTTTAGGGCAAAAAGGCAGAAATTTCTTTTATTTTGGTACAAAATTGCAGAAATTTTTCTTATTTTGGGGCAAAAAGGCAGAAATTTCTCATATTTTGGGGCAAAATTCAGAAATTCCTCTTATTTTTAGGTAAATATGCTGAAATTTTCTTATTTGGGGGCAAAAAGACAGAAATTTCCCTTATTTGGGGGCAAAATTGCAGAAATTTCACTTATTTCACAGAAATAAGTCAGAAATTTTCCTTAATTTGAGGCAAAAAAGAAAGAAATTCCCTTTGTTTTGGGAAAAAAAGACAGAAATTCCAGTTATTTAGAGGCAAAAAAGCAGAAATTCCCCTTATATTGGAGCAAAAATGAAGAAATTTCCCTTTTTTGTGCCAAAAGGTATACATTTTCCTTATTTTGGGGCTAAAAAGCAGAAATTCCCTGTATTTTGGATCAAAATTGCAGAAATTCCCTAATTGTGGGTCAAAAAGACAGAAATTCCCTATATGTTAGTGCAAAAAACAGAAATTCTCCTTATTTTGGGGTAAAACTCAGAAATTCCACTTATTTTGGGGAAAAATTCCAAAAATTTCCCTTATTTTGGGGCATAATTGCAGAAACTTCACTTATTTTGGGGCATAATTGCAGAAATTTCACTTATTTCAGGGAAAAATGGGAGAAATTTTTCTTATTTTTGGGCAAAAAGGCAGAAATTCTTTATATTTTGGAGCAAAATTGCAGAAATTCCCCTAATTGTGGGGCAAAAAGGCAGAAATTCCCTATATGTTGGCGCAAAAAGACAGAAATTCTCCTTATTTTGGGGCCAAACTCAGAAATTCCACTTATTTTGGGGCAAAATTGCAGAAATTTCACTTATTTAGGGCAAAATTGCAGAAATTTCACTTATTTCAAAGAAAAAAAGCAAAACTTTTTTTATTTTAGGGCAAAAAGGCAGAAATTTCTTTTATTTTGATACAAAATTGCAGAAATTTTTCTTATTTTGGGCAAAAAGGCAGAAATTTCTGATATTTTGGGGCAAAAATGCAGAAATTCCCATTATTTTGAGGTAAAAAGGATGAAATTCCCCTTATTTTGGGGCAAAAAATTAAACATTCTTCTTATTTTGGTGCAAAAAGGAGACATTTCCCTTATTTTGGGGAAAAATTTTAGAAATTTAACTTATTTCAGGGCAAAAAGTCAGAAATTTCCCTTATTTTGGGTCAAAAATACAGAAATTCCGTTTATTTTTGTGAAAAGTCAGAAATTGCACTTATTTTGAGTCTAAAAGGCGGAAAACTCCCTTATTTTGGGGTAAAAATGAAGAAATTTCCCCTTTTTATGGCAAAAAGGTATACATTCCCTTTATTTTCGGGCAAAAAGGCCGAAATTCCCCGTATTTTGCAGCAAAATTGCAGAAATTACCCTAATTTTGGGGTAAAAACGCAGAACTTCCCCTTATTTTGGGGTAAAACTGCAGAAATTTCACTTATTTCGCAGCAAAATGGCAGAAATTCCCTTTATTTTCGGTGAAAAAGGCAGAAAATCCCCGTATTTTAAAGCAAAATTGCAGAAATTCACCTAATTTTGGGGTAAAACATGCAGTAATTTTCTTTATTTAGGGGCAAAAAGGCAGAAATTCCCCTTATTTTGGGGCAAAAGGCAGAAATTCCTTTTATTATATGGCAATATTTCAGAAATTTCTCTTATTTGGAAACAAAAAACAGAAATTCCCTTTATTTTGGGGCAAAATTGCAGAAAATTCCTTTATTATGGGGAAAAATTGCAGAAATTTCTTTTATTTTGGAGCAAAATTGCAAAAATTTCACTTATTTCAGGGCATAATTCAAAAATTCCTTTTATTTTGAGGCAAAAAGACAGAAATTTTGTTTATTTTTGGGGAAAAAGGCAGAAATTTTACATATTTTGAGAAAAAAAGGCAGAAATTCCTCTTATTTTGGGGCAAAAATGAAGAAATTTCCCTTTTTTTGGCAAAAGCTATACATTCTCCTTATTTTCGGGCAAAAAAGCATGAATTCCCAGTATCTTGGAGCAAAATTGCAGTAATTCCCCTAATTGTGGGGCAAAAAGGCAGAAATTCCCTATATGTTAGGGCAAAAAAAAGAAATTTTCCTTATTTTAAGGAAAAACTCAGAAATTCCACTTACTTTGGGGCAAAATTCCAGAAATTTCCCTTATTTTGGGGCAAAATTGCAGAGATTTCACTTATTTTGGGGTCAAAATTGTAGAAATTTCACTTATTGCAGGGAAAAAACGCAGAAATTTCTCTTATTTTGGGGCAAAAAGGCAGAAATTCCTAATATATTGTGGCAAAAATGCAGAAATTTCCCTTATTTTGAGGTAAAAAGGGTGAAATCCCCTTATTTGGGGGCAAAAAGGCAGAAATTTCCCTTATTTTGGGGCAAAATTGCAAAAATTTCACTTATTTCAGGGTAATAAGTCATAAATTTTCCTTATTTTGGGGCAAAAAAAACAGAAATTCCCTTTGTTTTGGGGAAAAAGACAGAAATTCCACATATTTAGAGGAAAAAAAGCAGAAATTCCCCTTATTTTGTAGCAAAAATGAGGAAATTTCCCTTCTCTGTGCCAAAAGGTAAACATTCCCTTTATTTTCGGGCTGAAAAGCAGAAATTCCTTGTATTTTGGAGCAAAATTGCAGAAATTCCCCAAATTGTGGGGAAAAAAGGCAGAAATTCACTATATGTTAGGGCAAAAAGACAGAAATTCTCCTTATTTTGGGGCAAAACTCAGAAATTCCACTTATTTTGGGGCAAAATTCCAGAAATTTCACTTATTTTGAGGCAAAATTGCAGAAATATCACTTATTTCAGGGAAAAAAGGCAGAAATTTTCCTTATTTTGGGGCAAAAAGGCAGAAATTCCTAATATTTTGTGTCAAAAATGCAGAAAGTCCTATTATTTTTAGGTAAAAACGCTGAAATTCCTCTATTTGGGTGCAAAAAGGCAGAAATTTCCCTTATTTTGGGGCAAAATTGCAGTAATTTCACTTATTTCAGGGTAATAAGTCAGAAAGTTTTCCTATTTTGGGGCAAAGAAGACAGAAATTCCCTTTGTTTTGGGGGAAAAGACAGAAATTCCACTTATTTAGAGGCAATAAAGCAGAAATTTCACTTATTTTGGAGCAAAAATGAAGAAATTTCCCTTTTTTATGGCAAAAAGGTATGCATTCTTCTTATTTTCGGGCAAAAAGGCAGAAATTCCACGTATTTTGGAGCAAAATTGCAGAAATTCCCCAAATTGTGGGGCAAAAAGGCAGAAATTCCCTATATGTTGGGGCAAAAAGACAGAAATTCTCCTTATTTAGGGGCAGAACTCAATAATTCCACTTATTTTGGGGCAAAATTCCAGAAATTTCTCTTATTTCAGGGAAAAAAGGCAGAAATTTTTCTTATTTTGAAGCAAAAAGGCAGAAATTCCCCTTATTTTGAGGCAAAAATCAGAAATTCCGTCTATTTTGGGGCAAAATGCAGAAATTCCCCTTATTTTAGGGCAAAAAGCTGACATTCCCCTTATTTTGGGGAAAATTTTAGAAATTTAACTTATTTCAGGGCAAAAAGTCAGAAATTCCTCTTATTTGGGGGCATAAAGACAGAAATTCCATTTATTTTGGGGGAAAATTTAGAAATTGGACTTATTTGGAGTCAAAAAGGCGGAAAATCCCCTTATTTTGGGGTAAAAATGAAGAAATTTCTCTTTTTTATGGCAAAAAGGTATACATTCCCTTTATTTTCAGGCAAAACGGCAGAAATTCCCCGTATTATGGAGCAAAATTGCAGAAATTCCCTTAATTTTGGGGCAAAAACGCAGAACTTCTCCTTATTTTGGAGTAAAACTGCAGAAATTTCACTTATTTCACGGCATAATGGCAGAAATTCCCTTTATTTTCGGCGAAAAAGGCAGAAAATCCCCGTATTTTGGAGCAAAATTGCAGAAATTCACCTAATTTTGGGGTAAAAAATGCAGTAATTGTCTTTATTTCGGGGCAAAAAGGTAGAAATTCCCCTTATTTTCGGGCAAAAGGTAGAAATTCTTCTTATTTTAGGGTAAAATTGCAGAAATTTCCCTTATTGGAGGAAAATAAACAGAAATTCCCTTTATTTTGGGTCAAAATTGCAGAAAATTCCTTTATTATGTGGAAAAATTGCAGAAATTCCTTTTATTTTAAGGCAAAATTGCAGAAATTTCACTTATTTCAGAGAAAAAAAAGCAAAAATTTTTCTTATTTTAGGGCAAAAAGGCAGAAATTCACCTTATTTTGAAGCAAAAAGTTAGAAATTCACCTTATTTTGGGTTAAAATTGCAGACATTTCACACATTTCAGGGCAAAAAGGCAGAAATTCCCTTTATTTTGGGATAAAATTGCAGAAATTTCCTTGTTTGGGGGCAAAAGGGAAGAAAATCCCCTTAATTTCGGGCAAAAAGTCAGAAATTCCCCGTATTTTTGAGCAAAATTGCAGAAATTCCCCTAATATTGGGGCCAAAATGCAGAAATTCCATTTTTTGGGGGCAAATCGGCAGAAGTTCCCCTTATTTTCGGGAAAAGAGGCAGAAATTCCCTGTATTTTGAAGCAAAATTGCAGAAACTCCCCTAATTTTGGTGCAAAAAGGCAGAAATTCCCTTTATTTTGGGGCAAAAATACAGAAATTCTCCTTATTTCGGGGCAAAAAGAAGAAATTTCCCTTATTTTGAGGCAAAGTTTTAGAAATTTCTTTTATTTTGGTACCGAATTGCAGAAATTTTTCTTATTTTGTGGCAAAAAAACAGAAAATTTCCATATGTTGGTGCAAAAAGTCTGAAATTCCCCTTATTTTGAGGTAAAATGCTGAAATTCCCCATATTTTTGGGCAGAAAGGCAGAAATTCCCTTCATTTTGGGGCAAAAAGGCACAAATTTTCCTTATTTTCGGGCAAAATTGCAGAAATTTCATTTATTTCATGGCATAAAGTTAGAAATTACTTTTATTTTGGGGCAAAAAGCAGAAATTTCTTTTATTTTGGTACAAAATTGAAGAAATTTTACTTATTTTGAAACAAAAAGTCAGAAACTCCTCATATTATGTGCAAAAGGCAGAAATTCCCCTTATTTTGAGGTAAAAAGGCTGAAATTTCCATTATTTTGGGGCAAAAAGGCAGAAATTCCCTTTACTTTGTGGCAAAAATGCAGAAATTCCCGTTAATATGGGCAGAAAAGCAAAAATTTTCCTTATTTGGAGGCAATAAGGCAGAAATTCCCCATATTTTGTGGCAAAAAGGCAGAAATTTTTCTTATTTGGAGGTAAAATGCTGAAATTTTCCTTATTTTGGAAAAAAGGCAGAAATTCCCCTTATTTTGGGGCAAAATTGCAAAAATTTCACTTATTTCAGAGCAAAAAGTCAGAAATTTGCCTTATTTTGGGGCAAAAAGCAGAAATTCCTCTTATTTTGGGGAAAAATTGTGGAAATTTCAAATATTTCAGTGCAAAAAGTCAGAAATTCCCCTTATTTTGGGGCAAAATTTAAGAAATTTCCTTTATTTTGAAGCAAAATTGCAGAAATCTCCCCTATTTTGAGGCAAAATTATAAAAATTTAACTTATTTCAGGGAAAAAACGCAGAAATTTCTTTTATTTTGGAGCAAAAATGCAGAAATAACTTTTATTTTGGTACAAAATTGCAGAAATTTTCTTTATTTTGGGGCAAAAATACAGAAATTCCCCATATTTTAGGGCAAAAAGGCAGAGATTTCGCTTATTATGAGATAAAAATGATGAAATTCCCTTTATTTTGGAGTAAAAAGACAGAAATTACCCTTATTTTGTGGCAAAAAGGCAGAAATTTCCCTTATTTTGGGGCAAAATTGCAGATTTCACTTATTTCAAGGCAAAATTCAAAAATTTCTTTTATTTTGGGGCAAAAAGACAGAAATTCCGTTTATTTTTGTGTAAAAAGGCAGAAATTTCACTTATTTTGAGGTAAAAAGGCAGAAATTCCTCTTATTTTTGGCCAAAAATGAAGAAATTTCCCTTTTTATTGGGAAAAGGTATACATTCCCCTTATTTTCAGACTAAAAAGTAGAAATTCCACGTATTTTGGAGCAAAATTGCAGAAATTCCCCAAATTGTGAGGCAAAAAGGCAGAAATTCCCTATATGTTTTGGCAAAAAGACAGAAATTCTTCTTATTTTGGGGTAAAACTCAGAAATTCCACTTATTTTAGGGAAAAATTCCAGAAATTTCCCTTAATTTGGGGCAAAATTGCAGAAATTTGAATTATTTTGGGGCAAAATTGCAGAAATTTTACTTATTTCAGGGAAAAAAGGCAAAAATTTTCCTTATTTGGGGGCAAAAAGGCAGAAATTTTTTATATTTTGTGGCAAAAATGCAGAAATTCCCCTTATTTGAGGTAAAAAGGCTGAAATTCCCCTTATTTGGGGGCAAAAAGGCAGAAATTTCCCTTATTTTGGGGCAAAATTGCAGAAATTTCACTTATTTTAGGGAAAAAAGTCAGAAATTTTCCATATTTTGGAGCACAATGGCAGAAATTCTTAATATTTTGTGGCAAAAATGCATAAATTCCTTTTATTTTGATGTAAAAAGGCTGAAATTCCCCTTATTTGGAAGCAAAAAGGCAGAAATTTCCCTTATTTTGGGGTAAAAGGACAGAAATTCCCCTTATTTTGTGGCAAAAGCAGAAATTTCTTTTATTTTGGGGCAAAATTGCAGAAATTTCACTTATTTCAGGTCATAATTCAAAAATTCCTTTAATTTTGAGGCAAAAAAACAGAAATTCCGTTTATTTTTGGGTAAAAAGGCACAAATTTCACTTATTTTCAGGTAAAAAGGCAGAAATTCCTCTTATTTTGGGGCAAAAATGAAGAAATTTCCTTTTTTTTGTGGCAAAAGGTATAAATTCCCCTTCTTTTCGGGCTTAAAAGAAGAAATTCCCTGAATTTTGGAGCAAAATTGCAGAAATTCTTATAATTGTGGGGCAAAAAGGCAGAAATTCCCTATATGTTAGGGCAAAAAAACAAAAATTCTCCTTATTTTGGGGCAAAATTCAGAAATTCCACTTACTTTGGGGCAAAATTCCAGAAATTTCCCTTATTTTGGGGCAAAATTGCAGAAATTTCACTTATTTTGGGGTCAAAATTTCAGAAATTTCACTTATTTCAGGGAAAAAAAGGCAGAAATTTTTTTTATTTTGGGGCAAAAAGGCAGAAATTCCTAATATTTTGTGGCAAAAATGCAGAAATATCCCTTATTTTGAGGTAAAAAACTGAAATCCCCTTATTTTGAGGCAAAAAGGCAGAAATTCCAAATATTTTGTGGCATAAATGCAGAAATTTCTTTTATTTTGAGATAAAAAGGCTGAAATCCCCTTATTTGGGTGCAAAAATGCAGAAATTTCCCTTATTTTGGGGCAAAATTGCAGAAATATCACTTATTTCAGGGTAATAAGTCAGAAATTTTCCTTATTTTGGGGCAAAAAAGACAGAAATTCCCTTTGTTTTGGGGAAAAAAGACAGAAATTCCACATATTTAGAGGATAAAAAGCAGAAATTCCCATTATTTTGGAGCAAAAATGAAGAAATTTCTTTTTTTTTGTGGCAAAAAACATTCCATTATTTTCGGGTTGAAAAGTAGAAATTCCCCGTATTTTGGAGCAAAATTGCGGAAATTCCCCTAATTGTGGGGCAAAAAGGCAGAAATTCCCTATATGTTAGGGCAAAAAGACAGAAATTCTCCCTATTTTGGGTCAAAACACTGAAATTCCACTTATTTTGGGGCAAAATTCCAGAAAGTTTCCTAATTTTGGGGCAAAATTGCAGAAATTTCACTTATTTTGAGGCAAAATTTCAGAAATATCACTTATTTCAGGGGAAAAAGGCAGAAATTTTCCTTATTTTGGGGCAAAAAGGCAGAAATTCCTAATATTTTGTGGCAAAAATGCAGAAAGTCCTCTATTTTCAGGTAAAAAAGCTGAAATTCCCCTATTTGGGGAAAAAAGGCAGAAATTTCCCTTATTTTGGGGCTAAATTGTAGTAATTTCACTTATTTCAGGGTAAGAAGTCAAAAATTTTCCTTATTTTGGGGCAAAAAAGACAGAAATTCCCTTTGTTTTGGGGGAAAAGACAGAAATTCCACTTATTTAAAGGCAATAAAGCAGAAATTCCTCTGATTTTGGAGCAAAAATGAAGAAATTTCCCATTTTTATGGCAAAAATATGCATTCTTCTTATTTTCGGGCAAAAAGGCAGAAATTCCCCGTATTTTGGAGCAAAATTGCAGAAATTCCCCTAATTCTGGGGCAAAAAGGCAGAAATTCCCTATATTTTTGGGCAAAAAGACCGAAATTCTTCTTATTTTGGGGCAAAACTCAGAAATTCCAATTATTTTGGAACAAAATTCCAGAAATTTCCCTTATTTTGGGGCAAAATTGCAGAAATTTCACTTATTTTGGGGCAAAATTGCAGAAATTTCACTTATTTCAGGGAAAAATGCAGAAATTTTCTTATTTTTGGGCAAAATAGCAGAAATTTTATTTATTTTGATCCATAATTGCAGAAATTTTTCTTATTTTGGGCAAAAAGGCAGAAATTATCCATATTTTGGGGCAAAAATGCAGAAATTCCACTTATTTTGAGGTAAAAAGGCTGAAATTCCCCCTATTTTGGGGCAAAAAGGCAGAAATTCCCCTTATTTTGGGGCAAAAAACAGACATTTCTTTTATTTTGGGGAAAATTTTAGACATTTAACTTATTTCAGGGCAAAAAGTAAGAAATTCCCCTTATTTTGGGGCAAAAAAGACAGAAATTTTGTTTATTTTTGGGGAAAAGTCAGAAATTGCACTTATTTGGAGTCAAAAAGGTGGAAAATCCCCTTATTTTGGGGTAAAAATGAAGAAATATCCCTTTTTTATGGCAAAAAGTTATACATTCCCTTTATTTTCGGGCAAAAAGGCAGAAATTCCCCGTATTTTGGAGCAAAATTGCAGAAATTCCCCTAATTTTGGGGCAAAAAGGCAGAACTTCCCCTTATTTTGGGGTAAAACTGCAGAAATTTCACTTATTTCGCGGCAAAATGGCAGAAATTCTCTTTATTTTTGGCGAAAAAGGCAGAAAATCCCCGTATTTTGGAGCAAAATTGCAGAAATTCACCTAATTTTGGGGTAAAACATGCAGTAATTTTCTTTATTTTGGGGCAAAAAGGCAGAAATTCCCCTTATTTTAGGGCAAAATTGCAGAAATTTCCCTTATTTGGGGACAAAAAACAGAAATTCCCTTTATTTTGGGTCAAAATTTTAGAAAATTCCTTTATTATGGGGAAAAATTGCAGATATTTCTTTTATTTTAAGGCAAAATTGCAGAAATTTCACATATTTCAGAGATAAAAAGCAAAAATTTTTTCTTATTTTAGGGCAAAAAGACAGAAATTCACCTTATTTTGGGGCAAAAAGGCAGAAATTCACCTTATTTTGGGGTAAAATTGCAGACATTTCACATATTTCAGGGCAAAAAGGCAGAAATTCCCCTTATTTTGGGATAAAATTGCAGAAATTTCCCTTTTGGGGGGCAAAAAGGCAGAAAATCCCATTAATATTGGGCAAAAAGGCAGAAATTCCCCGTATTTTGGAGCAAAATTGCAGAAATTCCTCTAATATTGGGGCAAAAATGCAGAAATTCCCTTTATTTGGGGCAAATCGGCAGAAGTTCCCCTTATTTTCGGGAAAAGCGGCAGAAATTTCCTGTATTTTGAACCAAAATTGCAGAAACTCTCCTAATTTTGGTGCAAAAAGGCAGAAATTCCCTTTATTTTGGGGCAAAAATTCAGAAATTCTAATTA
>NW_027667748.1:0-133000 GCF_963924665.1 Micromys minutus
TGCCACAAAATAAGAAAAAATTTTTGCAATTTTTTACCAAAATAAAAGAAATTTCTGCCTTTTTGCACCAAAATAAGGAAAATTTCTGCAATTTTGCTCCAATGTAAAGGAATTTTTTTTGCCCCCATATAAGGGGATTTTCTGAATTTTAGCTCCCGAAAAAAGGGGATTTTCTGATTTTTTGCCCAAAAATAAGGAGAATTTCTGCCTTTTTGCCCGAAAATTATGAGAATTTCTGCAATTTTGCTTCAAAATACGGGAAATTTCTGCCTTTTAGCCTCAAAATAAAGGGAATTTCTGCATTTTACCTCAAAATAAGAATAATTTCTGCATTTTGCCCCAAAATATGGGGAATTTCTGCCTTTTTGTTCCAAAATATAAAAAAAAAATTCTTCAATTTTGTACCATAATAAAAGAAATTTCTGCATTTTCCCCAAAATAAGGGGAATTTCTGACTTTTTGCCCTGAAATAAATGAAATTTCTGCAATTTTGCACGAAAATAAAGGAAATTTCTGCCTTTTTGCCCCAAAATAAGAATTTCTGCCTTTTGCCCCAAAATATGGGGAATTTCAGCATTTTACCTCAAAATAAGAAAAATTTCAGCCTTTTTGCACCAAAATATGGGAAATTTCTTCTTTTTGGCCTCCAAAATAAAGGGAATTTCTGCATTTTTGCACCAATATTAGTGGAATTTCTGCAATTTTGCTCCAAAATACAGGTCATTTCTGCAATTTTGCCTGAAATTAAGAAGATTTTCTGAATTTTTGCCCTCAAATAAGGGAAATTTCTGCAATTTTATTCAAAAATAAGGGGAATTTCTGCATTTTTGCCCCAAAATAAGAAAAATTTTTGCTTTTTTTCCCTGAAATAAGTGAAATTTCTGCAATTTTGCCCTAAAATAAGGGAAATTTCTGCAATTTTTCCACATAATAAAGCAAATTTCTGCAATTTTTCCCCAAAATAAGGGAAATTTTTGCTTTTTTTCCCTGAAATAAGTGAAATTTCTGCAATTTTGCCCTAAAATAGGGGAATTTCTGCCTTTTGCCCCAAAATAAGGGGAATTTCTGCCTTTTTGCCACAAAATAAAGAAAATTACTGCATGTTTTACTTCATAATTAGGTGAATTTCTGCAATATTGCTCCAAAATACGAAGATTTTCTGCCTTTTTCGCCGAAAATAAGGGGAATTTCTGCCATTTTGCCGCGAAATAAGTGAAATTTCTGCAGTTTTTCCCCAAAATAAGAGGAATTTCGGTCTTTTTGCCCAACAATTAGAAGAATTTCTGCAATTTTGCTTCAAAATACGAGGAATTTCTGCATTTTTGCCCGAAAATAAAGGGAATGTATACCTTTTTGCCATAAAAAAGGGAAATTTCTTCACTTTTGCCCCAAAATAAGGAAATTTTCCGACTTTTTGACTCAAAATAAGTGCAATTTCTGCCTTTTCCCCAAAAATAAACGGAATTTCTCTCTTTTTGCCCCAAAATAAGGGGCATTTCTGAATTTTTGCCCTAAAATAAGTGAAATTTCTAAAATTTTTCCCCAAGATAACGGAAATGTCTGCTTTTTGCCCCAAAATAAGGGGAATTTCTGCCTTTTTGCCCCCAAATAAGAAGAATTTCAGCCTTTTTACCTCAAAATAACGGGAATTTCTGCATTTTTGCCCCAAAATATGGGGAATTTCTGCCTTTTTGCCCCAAAAAAAGAAAAATTTTAGCAATTTTTTACTAAAATAAAAGAAATTTCTTCCTTTTTGCCCCAAAATAAGAGAAATTTTTGCCTTTTTACCTGAAATAAGTGAATTTTCTGCAATTTTGCCCCAAAATAAGGAAAATTTCTGCCATTTTGCCCCAATGTAAAGGAAATTTCTGCAATTTTGCCCCAAAATAAGGGGATTTTCTGACTTTTTGCTCTTGAAAAAAGGGGATTTTCTGTCTTTTTACCCCAAAATACAGAGAATTTCTGCATTTTTGCCCGAAAATTATGAGAATTTCTGCAATTTTTCTTCAAAATACGGAAAATTTCTGACTTTTAGCCCCAAAATAAAGGGAATTTCTGCATTTTTCCTTAATATTATGGGAATTTCTGCATTTTACCTCTAAATCAGGGGAATTTCTGCATTTTACCTAAAAATAAGAAGAATTTCTGCCTTTTACCCCAAAATATGGGGAATTTCTGCCTTTTTGTTCTAAAATAAAGAAAATTTCTTCAATTTTGTACCATAATAAAAGAAATTTCTCATTTTTGCCCAAAAATAAGGGAAATTTCTGACGTTTTACCCTGAAATAAATGAAATTTCTGCAATTTTGCGCGAAAATAAGGGAAATTTGTGCCTTTTTGCCCCAAAATAAGGGGAATTTCTGCCTTTTGCCCCAAAATATGGGGAATTTCAGCATTTTACCTCAAAATAAGGGGAATTTCTGCCTTTTTGCCCTGAAATATGTGAAATTTCTGCAATTTTACCACAAAATAAGGTGAATTTCTGCCTTTTGCCCCAAAATAATGGGAATTTCTTCCTTATTGCCCCAAAATAAGAAAAATTTTTGCTTTTTTTTTCTGAAATAAGTGAAATTTCTGCAATTTTGCTCTATAATAAGGGAAATTTCTGCAATTTTTCTCCATAATAAAGCAAATTTCTGCAATTTTGCCCCAAAATAAGGAAAATTTCTGTTTTTTGTCCCAAAATAAGGGGAATTTCTGCCTTTTTGCCCCAAAATAAGAAAAATATTTGATTTTTTTCTGAAATAAGTGAAATTTCTGCAATTTTGCCCTAAAATAAGGGAAATTTCTGCACTTTTTCCCCATAATAAACCAAATTTCTGCAATTTTGCCCCAAAATAAGGGGAATGTCTGTTTTTTGCCCCCAAATAAAGCAAATTTCTGCAATTTTGCCCCAAAATAAGGGGAGTTTCTGTTTTTTGTCCCCGAATAAGGGAAAGTTTTGCAAATTTTGCCCTAAAATAAGGGGAATTTCGGCAATTTGCCCCAAAATAAGGGAAATTCTGCCTTTTTGCCACAAAATAAAGAAAATTACTGCATATTTTACCCGAAAATTAGGTGAATATCTGCAATTTTGCTCCAAAAAACGAGGATTTTCGGCTTTTTTCGCCGAAAATAAGAGGAATTTCTGCCATTTTGCCGCGAAATAAGTGAAATTTCTGCAGTTTTACCGTAAATTAAAGCAAATTTCTGCCTTTATGCCCCAAAATTAGGAAAATTTCTGCAATTTTGCTTCAAAATACGAGGAATTTCTGCCTTTTTGCCCGAAAATAAAGGGAATGTACACCTTTTTAGCAATAAAAAAGGGAAATTTCTTCACTTTTGCCCCAAAATAAGGGGATTTTCCGCCTTTTTGACTCAAAATAAGTGCAATTTCTGCCTTTTCCCCAAAAATAAACGGAATTTCTGTATTTTTGCCCCAAAATAAAGGGAATTTTTGACTTTTTGCCCTGAAATAAGCGAAATTTCTAAAATTTTTCCCCAAAATAAGGGAAATGTCTGCTTTTTGCCCCAAAATAAGGGGAATTTCTGCCTTTTAGCCCCAAAATAAAGGGAATTTCTGCATTTTACCTCAAAATAAGAATAATTTCTGCATTTTGCTCCAAAATATGGGGAATTTCTGCCTTTTTGTTCCAAAATAAGGAAAATTTCTTTAATTTTGTACCATAATAAAAGAAATTTCTGCTTTTTGCCCCAAAATAAGGGGAATTTCTGACTTTTTGCCCTGAAATAAGTGAAATTTCTAAAATTTTTCCCCAAAATAAGGGAAATGTCTGCTTTTTGCCCCAAAATAATAGGAATTTCTGCCTTTTTGCCCCCAAACAAGGGGAATTTCAGCTTTTTTACCTCAAAATAAGGGAAATTTCTGCCTTTTTGCCCCAAAATAGGAAAAATTTCTGCAAATTTGTACCAAAATAAAAGAAATTTCTGCCTTATTGCCCCAAAATAAGAGAAATTTCTGCCTTTTTAACCTGAAATAAGTGAAATTTCTGCAATTTTGCCCCAAAATAAGTAAAATTTCTGCAATTTTGCCACAAAGTAAAGGAAATTTCTAAAATTTTGCCCCAAATAAAGGGAATTTCTGACTTTATGCACCCGAAAAATGGAGATTTTCTTTCTTTTTGCCCCAAAATAAGGAGAATTTCAGCCTTTTTACCTGAAAATCATGAGAATTTCTGCAATTTTTTTTCAGAATACGGTAAATTTCTGCCTTTTAGCTCTAAAATAAATGGAATTTCTGCATTTCTCCCTAATATTAAGGGAATTTCTATATATTACCTCTAAATAAGGGGAATTTCTTCATTTTACCTCAAAATAAGAACCATTTCTGCCTTTTACCTCAAAATATGGCGAATTTCTGACTTTTTCTTCCAAAATAAAAAAAAAAAATTCATTTATGTACCATAATAAAAGAAATTTCTCCTTTTTGACTCAAAATAAGGGAAATTTCTGACTTTTTACCCTGAAATAAATGAAATTTCTGAAATTTTGCCCGAAAATAAGGAAAATTTGTGGCTTTTTGCCCCAAAATAAGGGGAATTTCTGCCTTTTGCCCCAAAATATGGGGAATTTCAGCATTTTACCTCAAAATAAAAGGAATTACTTCCTTTTTGCCCTGAAATATGTGAAATTTCTGCAATTTTACCCCAAAATAAGGTGAATTTCTGCCTTTTGCCCCAAAATAATAGGAATTTCTGCCTTTTTGCCCCAAAATAAGAAAAATTTTTGCTTTTTTTTCTGAAATAAGTGAAATTTCTTCAATTTTGCCCCAAAATAAGGGGAATTTCTGCCATTTGACCCAAAATAAGGGGAATTTCTGCCTTTTTGCCACAGAATATAGAAAATTACTGCATGTTTTACCCCAAAATTAGGTGAATTTTCAATTTTGCTCCAAAATATGAGGATTTTCTGCATTTTTCGCTGAAAATAAGGGGAATTTCTGCCATCTTGCAGCGAAATAAGTGAAATTTCTGCAGTTTTACCCCAAAATAAGAAGAATTTCTGCCTTTTTGCCACAAAATTAGGGGAATTTCTGCAATTTTGCTCCAAAATACAGGGAATTTCTGCCTATTTGCCCGAAAATAATGGGAATGCATACCTTTTTGCCATAAAAAAGGGAATTTTTTTCACTTTTGCCCTAAAATAAGGGGATTTTCTGCCTTTTATCTAAAAATAAGTGCAATTTCTGCCTTTTCCCCAAAAATAAAAGGAATTTCTGTTATTTTGCACAAAAATAAGGGGAATTTCTGCCTTTTTGCCCCAAACTAAGGGGAATTTCAGCCTTTTTTCTCAAAATAAGGGGAATTTCTGCCTTTTGCCCCAAAATATGGGGAATTTCTGCATTTTTGCCCCAAAATAAGAAAAATTTCTGCAATTTTGTACCAAAATAAAAAAAAATTCTGCCATTTTGCCCCAAAATAAGAGAAATTTCTGCCTTTTTTTACCTGAAATAAGTGAAATTTCTGCAATTTTACCCCAAAATAAGAGAAATTTCTGCAATTTTGCCCTAAAGTATAGGAAATTTCTGCAATTTTGCCCAAAATAAAAGGAATTTCTGAATTTTTGCAACCAAAAAAAGGAGATTTTCTGACTTTTTGCCCCAAAATAAGGAGAATTTCAGCCTTTTTGCCGGAAAATAATGAGAATTTCTGCAATTTTTCTTCAAAATACGAAAAATTTCTGCCTTTTAGCTCCAAAATAAAGTGAATTTCTGCATTTTTTCCCAATAGTAGGGGAATTTCTGCATTTTACCTCTAAATAAGGGGAATTTCTGCATTTTACCTCAAAATAAAAAGAATTTCTGCCTTTTACCCCAAAATAAGGTGAATTTCTGCCTTTTTGCCACAAAATAATGGGAATTTCTGCCTTTTTGCCCCAAAATAAGAAAAAATTTTGCTTTTTTTTCTGAAATAAGTGAAATTTCTGCAATTTTGCCCTAAAATGAGGGAAATTTCTGCACTTTTTCCCCATAATAAAGCAAATTTCTGCAATTTTGCCCCAAAATAAGGGGAATTTCTGTTTTTGCCCCCAAATAAAGCAAATTCCTGCAATTTTGCCCCCAAATAAGGGGAATTTCTGTTTTTTGCCCCCGAATAAGGGAAAGTTTTGCAAATTTTGCCCTAAAATAAGGGGAATTTCGGCAATTTGCCCCAAAATAAGGGGAAATTCTGCCTTTTTGCCACAAAATAAAGAAAATTACTGCATGTTTTACCCCAAAATTAGGTGAATATCTGCAATTTTGCTCCAAAATACGAGGATTTTCTGCCTTTTTCGCCGAAAATAAGGGGAATTTCTGCCATTTTGCCGCGAAATAAGTGAAATTTCTGCAGTTTTACCCTAAATTAAAGCAAATTTCTGCCTTTATGTCCCAAAATTAGTAAAATTTCTGCAATTTTGCTTCAAAATACGGTGAATTTCTGCCTTTTTGCCCGAAAATAAAGGGAATGTACACCTTTTTGCCATAAAAAAGGGAAATTTCTTCACTTTTCCCCAAAATAAGGGGATTTTCCAACTTTTTGACTCAAAATAAGTGCAATTTCTGCCTTTTCCCCAAAAATAAACGGAATTCCTGTCTTTTTGCCCACAAATAAGGGGAATTTCTGACTTTTTGCCCTGAAATAAGTGAAATTTCTAAAATTTTTCCCCAAAATAAGGGAAATGTCTGCTTTTTGCCCCAAAATAAGGGGAATGTCTGCCTTTTAGCCCCAAAATAAAGGGAATTTCTGCATTTTGCCTCAAAATAAGAATAATTTCTGCATTTTGCTCCAAAATATGGGGAATTTCTGCCTTTTTGTTCCAAAATAAGGAAAATTTCTTCAATTTTGTACCATAATAAAAGAAATTTCTGCTTTTTGCTCCAAAATAAGGGGAATTTCTGCCTTTTTGCCCCAAAATAAGAAAAATTTCTGCAATTTTGTACAAAAATAAAAGAAATTTCTGCGTTTTTGCCCCAAAATATGAAAAAATTCTGCCTTTTTTCCCTGAAATAATTGAAATTTCTTCAATTTTGCCCCATAATAAGGGAAATTTCTGCAATTTTGCCCCAAAGTAAGGGAAATTTCTGCAATTTTGCGTCAAATAAGGGGAATTTCTGACTTTTTGCCCTTGAAAAACAGAGATATTCTTTCTTTTTGCACCAAAATAAGGAGAATTTCAGCCTTTTTCCCCTAAAATTATGAGAATTTCTGCAATTTTGCTTCAAAATACGGGGAATTTCTGCCTTTTAGCCCCAAAATAAAGGGAATTTCTGCATTTTACCTCAAAATAAGAATAATTTCTGTATTTTGCTCCAAAATATGGGGAATTTTTGCCTTTTTGTTCCAAAATAAGAAAAATTTCTGCAATTTTGTACCAAAATAAAAGAAATTTCTGCAATTTTGCCCCAAAGTAAAGGAAATTTCTGCAATTTTGCCCCAAATAAGGGGAATTTATGAATTTTTGCAACCGAAAAAAGGAGATTTTCTGACTTTTTGCCCCAAAATAAGGAGAATTTCAGCCTTTTTGCCCGAAAATAATGAGAATTTCTGCAATTTTTCTTCAAAATACGAAAAATTTTTGCCTTTTAGCTCCAAAATAAAGTGAATTTCTGCATTTTTTTCCAATATTAGGGGAATTTTTGCATTTTACCTCTAAATACGGGGAATTTCTGCATTTTAACTCAAACTAAGAAGAATTTCTGCCTTTTACCCCAAAATAAGGTGAATTTCTGCCTTTTTGCCACAAAATAATGGGAATTTCTGCCTTTTTGCCCCAAAATAAGAAAAAATTTTGCTTTTTTTTCTGAAATAAGTGAAATTTCTGCAATTTTGCCCTATAATAAGGGAAATTTTTGCAATTTTTCCACAAAATAAGGGGAATTTCTGTTTTTTGCCCCCAAATAAAGCAAATTTCTGCAATTTTGCCCCAAAATAAGGGGAATTTCTGTTTTTTGCCCACGAATAAGGGAAATTTTTGCTAATTTTGCCCTAAAATAAGGGGAATTTCTGCCTTTTGCCTCAAAATAAGGGGAAATTCTGCCTTTTTGCCACAAAATAAAGAAAATTACTGCATGTTTTACCCTAAATTTAGGTGAATATCTGCAATTTTGCTCCAAAATACGAAGATTTTCTGCCTTTTTCGCCAAAAATAAGAGGAATTTCTGCCATTTTGCCGCGAAATAAGTGAAATTTCTGCAGTTTTACCCTAAATTAAGGGGAAATTCTGCCTTTTTGCCCCAAAATTAGGATAATTTCTTTAATTTTGCTTCAAAATACGGGGAATTTCTGCCTTTTTGCCCGAAAATAAAGGGAATGTACACCTTTTTGCAATAAAAAAGGGAAATTTCTTCACTTTTGCCCCAAAATAAGGGGATTTTCCGCCTTTTTGACTCAAAATAAGTGCAATTTCTGACTTTTCCCCCAAAATAAATGGAATTTCTGTCTTTTTGCCCCAATATAAGGGGAATTTCTGACTTTTTGCCCTGAAATAAGTTAAATTTCTAAAATTTTTCCCCAAAATAAGAAAAATGTCTGCTTTTTGCCACAAAATAATAGGAATTTCTGCCTTTTGTCCCCAAATAAGGGTAATTTCAGCCTTTTTACCTCAAAATAAGGAGAATTTCTGCCTTTTTGCCCCAAAATAGGAAAAATTTCTGCAAATTTGTACCAAAATAAAAGAAATTTCTGCCTTTTTGCCCCAAAATAAGAGAAATTTCTGCCTTTTTTCCCTGAAATAAGTGAAATTTCTGCAATTTTGCCCCAAAATAAGTAAAATTTCTGCAATTTTGCCACAAAGTAAAGGAAATTTCTGGAATTTTGCCCCAAATAAAGGGAATTTCTGACTTTATGCACCCGAAAAATGGAGATTTTCTTTCTTTTTGCCACAAAATAAGGAGAATTTCAGCCTTTTTGCCGGAAAATCATGAGAATTTCTGCAATTTTTTTTCAGAATACGGAAAATTTCTGCCTTTTAGCTCTAAAATAAAGGGAATTTCTGCATTTTTCCCTAATATTAAGGGAATTTCTATATTTTACCTCTAAATAAGGAGAATTTCTGCATTTTACTTCAAAATAAGAACCATTTCTGCCTTTTACACCAAAATATGGGGAATTTCTGAGTTTTTCTTCCAAAATAAAAAAAAAATTTTCATTTTTGTACCATAATAAAAGAAATTTCTCCTTTTTGACCCAAAATAAAGGGAATTTCGACTTTTTACCCTGAAGTAAATGAAATTTCTGAAATTTTGCCTGAAAATAAGGGAAATTTGTGGCTTTTTGCCTCAAAATCAGGGGAATTTCTGCCTTTTGCCCTAAAATATGGGGAATTTCTGCAATTTTACTTCAAAATAAGGTGAATTTCTGCCTTTTGCCCCAAAATAATAGAAATTTCTGCCTTTTTGCCCCAAAATAAGAAAAATTTTTGCCTTGTTCCCTGAAATAAGTGAAATTTCTGCAATTTTACCCCAGAATAAGGAAAATTTCTGCAATTTTGCCCCAAAGTAAAGGAAATTTCTGCAATTTTGCCCCAAATAAGGGGAATTTCTGAATTTTTGCAACCGAAAAAAGGAGATTTTCTGACTTTTTGCCCCAAAATAAGGAGAATTTCAGCCTTTTTGCCCGAAAATAATGAGAATTTCTGCAATTTTTCTTCAAAATACGAAAAATTTCTGCCTTTTAGCTCCAAAATAAAGTGAATTTCTGCATTTTTACCCAATATTAGGGGAATTTCTGCATTTTACCTCTAAATAAAGGGAATTTCTGCATTTTACCTCAAAATAAGAAGAATTTGTGCCTTTTACCCCAAAATAAAGTGAATTTCTGCCTTTTTGCCACAAAATAATGGGAATTTCTGCCTTTTTGCCCCAAAATAAGAAAAAATTTTGCTTTTTTTTCTGAAATAAGTGAAATTTCTGCAATTTTGCCCTAAAATAATGGAAATTTTTGCAATTTTTCCCCAAAATAAGGGGAATTTTGTTTTTTGCCCCCAAATAAAGCAAATTTCTGCAATTTTGCCCCAAAATAAGGGGAATTTCTGTTTTTTGCCCACGAATAAGGGAAATTTTTGCAAATTTTGCCCTAAAATAAGGGGAATTTCTGCCTTTTGCCTCAAAATAAGGGGAAATTCTGCGTTTTTGCCACAAAATAAAGAAAATTACTGCATGTTTTACCCCAAATTTAGGTGAATATCTGCAATTTTGCTCCAAAATACGAGGATTTTCTGCCTTTTTCGCCGAAAATAAGGGGAATTTCTGCCATTTTGCCGCGAAATAAGTGAAATTTCTGCAGTTTTACCCTAAATAAGCGAATTTCTGCCTTTTTGCCCCAAAATTAGGAAAATTTCTGCAATTTTGCTTCAAAATACGGGGAATTTCTGCCTTTTTGCCCGAAAATAAAGGGAATGTACACCTTTTTGCCTTAAAAAAGAGAAATTTCTTCAATTTGCCCGAAAATAAGGGGATTTTCCGCCTTTTTGACTCAAAATAAGTGCAATTTCTGCCTTTTCCCCAAAAATAAAAGGAATTTCTGTCTTTTTGCCCAAATATAAGGGGAATTTCTGCCTTTTTGCCCCAAAATAAGGGAAATTTCAGCCTTTTTTCTCAAAATAAGAAGAATTTCTGCCTTTTTGCCCCAAAATAAGAAAAATTTCTGCAATTTTGTACCAAAATAAAAGAAATTTCTGCCTTTTTGCCTCAAAATAAGAGAAATTTCTGCCTTTTTTCCCTGAAATAAGTGAAATTTCTGCAATTTTACCCCAAAATAAGGGAAATTTCTGCAATTTTGCCTCAAAGTAAAGGAAATTTCTGCAATTTTGCCCCAAATAAGGGGAATTTCTGAATTTTTGCAACCGAAAAACGGAGATTTTCTGACTTTTTGCCCCAAAATAAGGAGAATTTCAGCCTTTTTGCCCGAAAATAATGAGAATTTCTGCAATTTTTCTTCAAAATACGAAAAATTTTTGCCTTTTAGCTCCAAAATAAAGTGAATTTCTGCATTTTTTTCCAATATTAGGGGAATTTTTGCATTTTACCTCTAAATAAGGGGAATTTCTGCATTTTACCTCAAAATAAGAAGAATTTGTGCCTTTTACTCCAAAATAAGGTGAATTTCTGCCTTTTTGCCACAAAATAATGGGAATTTCTGCCTTTTTACCCCAAAATAAGAAAAAATTTTGCTTTTTTTTCTGAAATAATTGAAATTTCTGCAATTTTGCCCTAAAATAAGGGAAATTTCTGCAATTTGTCCCCATAATAAAGCAAATTTCTGCAATTTTGCCCAAAATAAGGGGAATTTCTGTTTTTTGCACCCAAATAAAGCAAATTTCTGCCATTTTGCCCCAAAATAAGGGGAATTTCTGTTTTTTGCCCCCGAATAAGGAAATTTTTTGCAAATTTTGCCCTAAAATAAGGGGAATTTCTGCCATTTGCCCCAAAATAAGGAGAAATTCTGCCTTTTTGCCACAAAATAAAGAAAATTACTGCATGTTTTACCCCAAAATTAGGTGAATATCTGCAATTTTGCTCAAAAATACGAGGATTTTCTGCATTTTTCGCCAAAAGTAAGGGGAGTTTCTGCCATTTTGTCGCGAAATAAGTGAAATTTCTGCAGTTTTACCCTAAATTAAGGGAAATTTCTGCCTTTTTGCCCCAAAATTAGGAAAATATCTGCAATTTTGCTTCAAAATACGAGGAATTTCTGCCTTTTTGCCCGAAAATAAAGGGAATGTACACCTTTTTGCTATAAAAAAGGGAAATTTCTTCACTTTTGCCCCAAAATAAGGGGATTTTCCGCCTTTTTGACTCAAAATAAGTGCAATTTCTGCCTTTTCCCCAAAAATAAACGGAATTTCTGTATTTTTGCCCCAAAATAAGGGGAATTTTTGACTTTTTGCCCTGAAATAAGTGAAATTTCTAAAATTTTTCCCAAAATAAGGGAAATGTCTGCTTTTTGCCCCAAAATAAGGGGAATTTCTGCCTTTTAGCCCCAAAATAAAGGGAATTTCTGCATTTTACCCCAAAATAAAAATAATTTCTGCATTTTGCTCCAAAATATTGGGAATTTCTGCCTTTTTGTTCCAAAATAAGAAAAATTTCTTCAATTTTGTACCATAAGAAAAGAAATTTCTGATTTTTGCCCCAAAATAAGGGGAATTTCTGACTTTTTGCCCTGAAATAAGTGAAATTTCTAAAATTTTTCCCCAAAATAAGGAAAATGTCTGCTTTTTGCCCCAAAATAATAGGAATTTCTGCCTTTTGCCCCCAAACAAGGGGAATTTCAGCCTTTTTACCTCAAAATAAGGGGAATTTCTGCCTTTTTGCCCCAAAATAGGAAAAATTTCTGCAAATTTGTAACAAAATAAAAGAAATTTCTGCCTTATTGCCCCAAAATAAGAGAAATTTCTGCCTTTTTTCTCTGAAATAAGTGAAATTTCTGCAATTTTGCCCCAAAATAAGTGAAATTTCTGCAATTTTGCCACAAAGTAAAGAAAATTTCTGGAATTTTGCCCCAAATAAAGGGAATTTCTGACTTTTTGCACCAGAAAAATGGAGATTTTCTTTCTTTTTGCCCCAAAATAAGTTGAATTTCAGCCTTTTTGCCGGAAAATAATGAGAATTTCTGCAATTTTTTTTCAAAATACGGAAAATTTCTGCCTTTTAGCTCTAAAATAAAGGGAATTTCTGCATTTTTCCCCAATATTAAGGGAATTTCTATATTTTACCTCTAAATAAGGGGAATTTCGGCATTTTAACTCAAAATAAGAACCATTTCTGCCTTTTACCTCAAAATATGGGGAATTTCTGCCTTTTTCTTCCAAAATAAAAAAATATTTCTTCAATTTTGTACCATAATAAAAGAAATTTCTCATTTTTGCCCCAAAATAAGGAGAATTTCTGACTTTTTACCCTGAAATAAATGAAATTTCTGAAATTTTGCCCGAAAATAAAAGAAATTTGTAAATTTTTGCCCCAAAATAAGGGGAATTTCTGTCTTTTGCCCCAAAATATGGGGAATTTCAGCATTTTACCTCAAAATAAGGGGAATTTCTGCCTTTTTGCCCTGAAATATGTGAAATTTCTTAAATTTTACCCCAAGATAAGGTGAATTTCTGCCTTTTGCCCCAAAATAATAGGAATTTCTGCTTTTTGTCCCAAAATATAAAAATTTTTTGCTTTTTTTTTCTGAAATAAGTGAAATTTCTGCAATTTTGGCCTAAAATAAGGGAAATTTCTGCAATTTTTCCCCATAATAAAGCTAATTTCCGCAATTTTGCCCCAAAATAAGGGGAATTTCTGGTCTTTGCCCACAAATAAGGGAAATTTCTGAAATTTTGCCCTAAAATAAGGGGAATTTCTTCCATTTGACCCAAAATACGTGAAATTTCTGCCTTTTTGCCACAAAATATAGAAAAGTACTGCATGTGTTACCCCAAAATTAGGTGAATTTCTGCAATTTTGCTGCAAAATACGAGGATTTTCTGCGTTTTTTGCTGAAAATAAGGGGAATTTCTGCCATCTTGCCGTGAAATAAGTGAAATTTCTGCAGTTTTACCCGAAAATAAGAAAAATTTCTGCCTTTTTGCCCCAAAATTAGGGGAATTTCTGCAATTTTGCTCCAAAATATGAGGAATTTCAGCCTTTTTGCCCGAAAATAAAGGGAATGTATACCTTTTTGCCATAAAAAGGGAATTTTCTTCACTTTTGCCCCAAAATAAGGGGATTTTCCGCCTTTTATCTCAAAATAAGTGCAATTTCTGCCTTTTCCTCAAAAATAAAAGGAATTTCTGTCTTTTTGCACAAAAATAAGAGGAATTTCTTCCTTTTTGCCCCAAAATAAGGGGAATTTCAGTCTTTTTTCTCAAAATAAGGCGAATTTCTGCCTTTTGCCCCAAAATATGGGGAATTTCTGCCTTTTTGCCCCAAAATAAGAAAAATTTCTGCAATTTTGTACCAAAATAAAAGAAATTTCTGCCTTTTTGCCACAAAATAAGGGAAATTTCTGCCTTTTTTCCCTGAAATAAATGAAATTTCTGCAATTTTGCCCCAAAATAAGTGAAATTTCTGCAATTTTGCCACAAAGTATAGGAAATTTCTGCAATTTTGCCCCAAATAAAGGGAATTTCTGACTTTTTGCACTTGAAAAATGGAGATTTTCTTTCTTTTTGCCCCAAAATAAGGATAATTTCAGCCTTTTGCCGGAAAATCATGAGAATTTCTGCAACTTTTTTTCAAAATAAGGAAAATTTCTGCCTTTCAGCTCTAAAATAAAGGGAATTTCTGCATTTTTCCCCAATATTAAGGGAATTTCTACATTTTACCTCTAAATAAGGGGAATTTCTGCATTTTACCTCAAAATACGAACCATTTCTGCCTTTTACCCAAAAATATGGGGAATTTCTGCCTTTTTCTTCCAAAATAAAAAAAAATTTCTTCAATTTTGTACCATAATAAAAAAAATTTCTCCTTTTTGCCCCAAAATAAGGGGAATTTCTGACTTTTTACCCTGAAATAAATGAAATTTCTGAAATTTTGCCCGAAAATAAGGAAAATTTGTGCCTTTTTGCCCCAAAATAAGGGGAATTTCTGCCTTTTGCCCCAAAATATGGGGAATTTCAGCATTTTACCTCAAAATAAGGGGAATTTCTGCCTTTCTGCCCTGAAATATGTGAAATTTCTGCAATTTTACCCCAAAATAAGGTGAATTTCTGCCTTTTGCCCCAAAATAATAGGAATTTCTGCCTTTTTGCTCCAAAATAAGAAAAATTTTTGCTTTTTTTTTTCTGAAACAAGTGAAATTTCTGCAATTTTGGCCTAAAATAAAAAAAATTTCTGCAATTTTTCCCAATAATAAAGCAAATTTTTGCAATTTTGCCCCAAAATAAGGGGAATTTCTGGTCTTTGCCCACAAATAAGAGAAATTTCTGCAATTTTGCCCTAAAATAAGGGGAATTCCTGCCATTTGACAAAATATAAGGGCAATTTCTGCCTTTTTGCAACAAAATATAGAAAATTACTGCATGTCTTACCCCAAAATTAGGTGAATTTCTGCAATTTTGCTCCAAAATACGAGGATTTTCTGCTTTTTTCGCTGAAAATAAGGGGAATTTCTGCCATCTTGCCGCGAAATAAGTGAAATTTCTGCAGTTTTACACCAAAATAAGGAGAATTTCTGCATTTTTGCCCCAAAATTAGGGGAATTTCTGCAATTTTGCTCCAAAATATGGGGAATTTCTGCCTTTTTGCCCGAAAATAAAGGGAATGTATACTTTTTGCCATAAAAAAGGGAAATTTCTTCACTTTTGCCCCAAAATAGGGTGATTTTCCGCCTTTTTGACTCAAAATGAGTGCAATTTCTGCCTTTTCCCCAAAAATAAACAGAATTTCTGTCTTTTTGCCGCAAAATAAGGGGAACTTCTGACTTTATTCCCTGAAATAAGTGAAATTTCTAAAATTTTTCCCCAAAATAAGAGAAATGTCTGCTTTTTGCCCCAAAATATGGGGAATTTATGCCTTTTTGCCCCAAAATAAGGGGAATTTCTGCCTTTTTGCCCCAAAATTAGGGGAATTTCTGCAATTTTGCTCCAAAATACGGGAAATTTCTGTCTTTTTGCCCGAAAATAAAGGGAATGTATACTTTTTGCCATAAAAAAGGGAAATTTCTTCACTTTTGCCCCAAAATAAGGTGATTTTCCACCTTTTTGACTCAAAATAAGTGCAATTTTCTCCAATTCCCCAAAAATAAACGGAATTTCTGTCTTTTTGCCGCAAAATAAGGGGAATTTCTGACTTTATTCCCTGAAATAAGTGAAATTTCTAAAATTTTTCCCCAAAATAAGAGAAATGTCTGCTTTTTGCCCCAAAATATGGGGAATTTATGACTTTTTGCCCCAAAATAAGGGGAATTTCTGCCTTTTTGCCCCAAAATTAGGGGAATTTCTGCAATTTTGCTCCAAAATACGGGAAATTTCTGCCTTTTTGCCCGAAAATAAAGGGAATGTATACTTTTTGGCATAAAAAAGGGAAATTTCTTCACTTTTGCCCCAAAATAAGGTGATTTTCCGCCTTTTTGACTCAAAATAAGTGCAATTTTCGCCTTTTCCCCCCAAATAAACGGAATTTCTGTCTTTTTGCCGCAAAATAAGGGGAATTTCTGACTTTATTCCCTGAAATAAGTGAAATTTCTAAAATTTTTCCCCAAAATAAGAGAAATGTCTGCTTTTTGCCCAAAAATATGGGGAATTTATGACTTTTTGCCCCAAAATAAGGGGAATTTCTGCTCTTTTGCCCCAAAATAAGAAAAATTTCTGCAATTTTGTACCAAAATAAAAGAAATCTCTGCCTTTTTGCCCCAAAATAAGAGAAATTTTTGCCTTTTTTTCCTGAAATAAGTGAAATTTCTGCAATTTTGCCCCAAAATAAAGAAAATTTCTGCAATTTTGCCCCAATATAAAGTAAATTTCTGCTTTTTTGCCCCAAAATAAGGAGAATTTCTGCCTTTTTGCCCGAAAATTATGAGAATTTCTGCAATTTTGCTTCAAAATACAGGGAATTTCTGCCTTTTAGCCCCAAAATAAAGGGAATTTCTGCATTTTACCTCAAAATAAGAATAATTTCCGCATTTTGCTCCAAAATATGGGGAATTTCTGCCTTTTTGTTCCAAAGTAAGGAAAATTTCTTCAATTTTGTACCATAATAATAGAAATTTCTGCTTTTTGCCCCAAAATAAGGGGAATTTCTGAATTTTGCTCTGAAATAAGTGAAATTTCTAAAATTTTTCCCCAAAATAAGGGAAATGTTTGCTTTTTGCCTCAAAATGAGGAGAATTTCTGCCTTTTTGCCCCCAAATAAAAGGAATTTCAGCCTTTTTACATCAAAATAAGGGGAATTTCTGCCTTTTTGCCCCAAAATAGAAAATTTTTCTGCAATTTTTTACCAAAATAAAAGAAATTTCTGCCTTTTTGCCCCAAAATAAGAGAAATTTCTGCCTTTTTTCCTGAAATAAGTGAAATTTCTGCAATTTTACCACAAAATAAGGGAAATTTCTGCAATTTTGACCCAAAGTAAAGGAAATTTCTGCAATTTTGCCTCAAAAAATGGGAATTTCTGAATTTTTGCACTACAAAAAAGGAGATTTTCTGTCTTTTTGCCCCAAAATAAGGAGAATTTCAACGTTTTAGCCCAAAAATTATGAGAATTTCTGCAATTTTTCTTCAAAATACGGAAAATTTCTGCCTTTTAGCCCCAAAATAAAGGGAATTTCTGCATTTTTCGCCAATATTAGGGGAATTTCTACATTTTACCTCTAAATAAGGGGAATTTCTGCATTTTACCTCAAAATAAAAATTTCTGCATTTTACCCCAAAATATAGGGAATTTATGCCATTTTGTTCCAAAATAAAGAAAATTTCTTCAATTTTGTACCATAATAAAAAAAATTTCTCCTTTTTGCCCCAAAATAAGGGGAATTTCTGACTTTTTATTCTGAAATAAATGAAATTTTTGCAATTTTGCCCAAAAATAAGGGAAATTTGTGGCTTTTTGCCCCAAAATAAGGGGAATTTCTGCCTTTTGCCCCAAAATATGGGGAATTTCAGCATTTTACCTCAAAATAAGGAAAATTTCTGCCTTTTTGCCCTGAAATATGTGAAATTTCTGCAATTTTACCCCAAAATAAGGTGAATTTCTGCCTTTTTGCCCCAAAATAATGGGAATTTCTGCCTTTTTGCCCCAAAATAAAAAAAATTTTTGCTTTTTTTTCTCAAATAAGTGAAATTTCTGCAATTTTGCCCCAAATAAAGGGAATTTCTGACTTTTTGCACCCGAAAAATGGAGATTTTCTTTCTTTTTGCCCAAAAATAAGGAGAATTTCAGCCTTTTTGCCCGAAAATCATGAGAATTTCTGCAATTTTTTTTCAAAATATGGAAAATTTCTGCCTTTTAGCTCTAAAATAAAAAGAATTTCTGCATTTTTCCTCAATATTAAGGGAATTTCTACATTTTACGTATAAATTAGTGGAATTTCTAGATTTTACCTCAAAATAAGAATCATTTCTGCCTTTTACCTCAAAATATGGGAAATTTCTGCCTTTTTATTCCAAAATAAAAAAATAATTTCTTCAATTTTGTACCATAATAAAAGAAATTTCTTCTTTTTGCCCCAAAATAAGGGTAATTTCTGACTTTTTACCTTGAAATAAATGAAATTTCTGAAATTTTGCCCAAAAATAAGGGAAATTTGTGGCTTTTTGCCCCAAAATAAGGGGAATTTCTGCCTTTTGCCCAAAAATATGGAGAATTTCAGCATTTTACCTCAAAATAAGGGGAATTTCTGCCTTTTTGCCCTGAAATATGTGAAATTTCTGAAATTTTACCCAAAAATAAGGTGAATTTCTGCCTTTTTGCCCCAAAATAATAGGAATTTCTGCCTTTTTTTTCCAAAATAAGAAAAATTTTTGCTTTTTTTTCTGAAATAAGTGAAATTTCTGCAATTTTGCCCTAAAATAAGGAAAATTTCTGCAATTTTTCTCCATAATAAAGCAAATTTCTGCAATTATGCCCCAAAATAAGGGGAATTTCTGGTTTTTGCCCACAAATAAGGAAAATTTCTGCAATATTGCCCTAAAATAAAGGGAATTCCTGCCATTTGCCCAAAATAAGGGGAATTTCTGCCTTTTTACCACAAAATATAGAAAATTACTGCATGTTTTACCCCAAAATTAGGTGAATTTCTGCAATTTTGCTCCAAAATACGAGGATTTTCTGCGTTTTTCGCCGAAAATAAGGGGAATTTCTGCCATCTTGCTGCGAAATAAGTGAAATATTTGCAGTTTTACCCCAAAATAAGGGGAATTTCTGCTTTTTTGCCCCAAAATTAGGGGAGTTTCTGCAATTTTGCCCCAAAATACGAGGAATTTCTGACTTTTTGCCCGAAAAAAAGGGAATGTATAACTTTTTGCCATAAAAAAGGAAAATTTCTTCACTTTTGCCCCAAAATAAGGTGATTTTCCGCCTTTTTGACTCAAAATAAGTGCAATTTCTGCCTTTTCCCCAAAAATAAACGGAATTTCTGTCTTTTTGCCGCAAAATAAGGGGAATTTCTGACTTTATGCCCTGAATTAAGTGATATTTCTTAAATTTTTCCCCAAAATAGGAGAAATGTCTGCTTTTTGCCCCAAAATATGGGGAATTTATGCCTTTTTGCCCCAAAATAAGGGGAATTTCTGCTTTTTTGCCCCAAAATAAGAAAAATTTCTGCAATTTGTACCAAAAAAAAGAAATTTCTGCCTTTTTGCCCAAAAATAAGAGAAATTTTTGCCTTTTTTTCTGAAATAAGTGAAATTTCTGCAATTTTGCCCCAAAATAAAGAAAATTTCTGCAATTTTGCCCCAATGTAAAAGAAATTTCTGCAATGTTGCCCCAAAATAAGGGGATTTTCTGAATTTTTGCTCCTGAAAAAAGGGGATATTCTGTCTTTTTGCCCCAAATAAGTAGAATTTCTGCGTTTTTGCCCGAAAATTATGAGAATTTCTGCAATTTTGCTTCAAAATACGGGGAATTTCTGCCTTTTAGCCCCAAAATAAAGGGAATTTCTGCATTTTACCTCAAAATACAAATTATTTCTGCCTTTTGCTCCAAAATATGGGGAATTTCTGCCTTTTTGTTCCAAAATGAGAAAAATTTCTTCAATTTTGTACCATAATAAAAGAAATTTCTGGTTTTTGCCCCAAAATAAGGGAAATTTCTGACTTTTTGCCCTGAAATAAGTGAAATTTCAAAAATATTTCCCCAAAATAAGGGAAATGTCTGCTTTTTGCCCCAAATAAGAGGAATTTCTGCCTTTTTGCCCCCAAATAAGGGGAATTTCAGCCTTTTTACCTCAAAATAAGGGGAATTTCTGCCTTTTTGCCCCAAAATAGGAAAAATTTCTGCAAATTTGTACCAAAATAAAAGAAATTTCTGCCTTTTTGCCCCAAAATAAGAAAAATTTCTGCCTTTTTCCCTGAAATAACTGAAATTTCTGCAATTTTGCCTCAAAATAAGTGAAATTTTTGCAATTTTGCCACAAAGTAAAGGAAATTTCTGCAATTTTGCCCCAAATAAAGGGAATTACTGACTTTTTGCACCCGAAAAAAGGAGATTTTCTTTCTTTTTGCCCTAAAATAAGGAGAATTTCAGCATTTTTGCCCGAAAATTATGAGAATTTCTGCAATTTTTTTTCTAAATACGGAAAATTTCTGCCTTTTAGCTCTAAAATAAAGGGAATTTCTGCATTTTTCCCCAATATTAAGGGAATTTCTACATTTTACCTCTAAATAAGGGGAATTTCTGCATTTTACCTCAAAATAAGAACCATTTCTGCCTTTTACCCCAAATTATGGGAAATTTCTACCTTTTTATTCCAAAATAAAAAAAAAATTCTTCAATTTTGTACCATAATAAAAGAAATTTCTCCTTTTTGCCCCAAAATAAAGGGAATTTCTGACTTTTTACCCTGAAATAAATGAAATTTCTGAAATTATGCCCGAAAATAAGGGAAATTTGTGGCTTTTTGCCCCAAAATAAGAGGAATTTCTGCCTTTTGCCCCAAAATATGGGGAATATCAGCATTTTACCTCAAAATAAGGGGAATTTCTGCCTTTTTGCCCTGAAATATGTGAAATTTCTGCAATTTTACCCCAAAATAAAGTGAATTTCTGCCTTTTGCCCCAAAATAATAGGAATTTCTGCCTTTTTGCCCCAAAATAAGAAAAAATTTTGCTTTTTTTATTCTGAAATAAGTGAAATTTCTGCAATTTTGGCCTAAAATATGGGAAATTTCTGCCATTTTTCCCCATAATAAAGCAAATTTCTGCAATTTTGCCCCAAAATAAGGGGAATTTCTGGTTTTTGCCCACAAATAAGGGAAATTACTGCAATTTTGCCCTAAAATAATGGGAATTTCTGCCATTTGACCCAAAATAAGTGGAATTTCTGCTTTTATGCCACAAAATATAGAAAATTACTGCATGTTTTACCCCAAAATTAGGTGAATTTCTGCAATTTTGCTACAAAATACAAGGATTTTCTGCCTTTTTTGCCGAAAATAAGAGGAATTTTTCCATCTTGCCGCGAAATAAGTGAAATTTCTGCAGTTTTACCCCAAAATAAGGTGAATTTCGGCATTTTTGCCCCAAAATTAGGGAAATTTCTGCAATTTTGCTCCAAAATAAAGGGAATTTCTGCCTTTTTGCCCGAAAATAAAGGGAATGTATACCTTTTTGCCATAAAAAAGGGAAATTTCTTCACTCTTGCCCCAAAATAAGGTGATTTTCCGCCGTTTTGACTCAAAATAAGTGCAATTTCTGCCTTTTCCCCAAAAATAAACGGAATTTCTGTCTTTTTGCCGCAAAATAAGGGGAATTTCTGACTTTATGCCCTGAAATAAGTGAAATTTCTAAAATTTTTCCCCAAAATAAGAGAAATGTCTGCTTTTTGCTCCTAAATATGGGGAATTTATGCCTTTTTGCCCCAAAATAAGGGGAATTTCTGCTTTTTTGCCCCAAAATAAGAAAAATTTCTGCAATTTTGTACCAAAATAAAAAAAATTTCTGCCTTTTTGCCCAAAAATAAGAGAAATTTTTGCCTTTTTTTCCTGAAATAAGTGAAATTTTTGCAATTTTTCCCCAAAATATAGAAAATTTCTGCAATTTTGCACCAATGTAAAGGAAATTTCTGCAATTTTGCACCAAAAAAAGGGGATTTTCTGACTTTTTGCTCCTGAAAAAAAGGGATATTCTGTCTTTTTGCCCCAAAATAAGGAGAATTTCTGCCTTTTTGCCCGAAAATTATGAGAATTTCTGCAATTTTGCTTCAAAATACGGGGAATTTCTGCCTTTTAGCCCCAAAATAAAGGGAATTTCTGCATATTACCTCAAAATAAGAATAATTTCTGCATTTTGCTCCAAAATATGGAGAATTTCTGCCTTTTTGTTCCAAAATAAGGAAAATTTCGTCAATTTTGTACCATAATAAAAGAAATTTCTGCTTTTTGCCCCAAAATAAGGGAAATTACTGACTTTTTGCCCTGAAATAAGTGAAATTTCTAAAATTTTTCACCAAAATAAAGGAAATGTTTTCTTTTTGCCTCAAAATAAGGAGAATTTCTGCCTTTTTGCCCCCAAATAAGGGGAATTTCAGCCTTTTTACCTCAAAATAAGGGGAATTTCTGCCTTTTTGCCCCAAAATAGAAAAAATTTCTGCAATTTTTTTACCAACATAAAAGAAATTTTTGCCTTTTGCCCCAAAATAAGAGAAATTTCTGCCTTTTTTCCCTGAAATAAGTGAAATTTCTGCAATTTTGCCACAAAATAAAAGAAATTTCTGCAATTTTGACCCAAAGTAAAGGAAATTTCTGCAATTTTGCCTCAAAAAAGAAGAATTTCTGAATTTTTGCACTCGAAAAATGGAGATTTTCTGTCTTTTTGCCCCAAAATGAGAATTTTAGCGTTTTAGCCCAAAAATAATGAGAATTTCTGCAATTTTTCTTCAAAATACGGAAAATTTCTGCCTTTTAGCCCCAAAATAAAGGGAATTTCTGCATTTTTCCCCAATATTAGGGGAATTTCTACATTTAACCTCTAAATAAGGGGAATTTCTGCATTTTACCTCAAAATAAGAAGAATTTCTGCCTTTTACCACAAAATATGGGGAATTTCTGCCTTTTTGTTCCAAAATAAAGAAAATTTCTTCAATTTTGTACCAGAATAAAAAAAATTTATTCTTTTTGCCCAAAAATAAGGGGAATTTCTGACTTTTTACCCTGAAATAAATGAAATTTTTGCAATTTTGCCCAAAAATAAGGAAAATTTTAGGCTTTTTGCCCCAAAATAAGGGGAATTTCTGCCTTTTGCCATAAATATGGGGAATTTCAGCATTTTACCTCAAAATAAGGGAAATTTCTGCATTTTTGCCCTGAAATATGTAAAATTTCTTCAATTTTATTCCAAAATAAGGTGAATTTCTGCCTTTTTGCCCCAAAATAATGGGAATTTCTGCCTTTTTGCCAAAAATAAGAAAAATTTTTGCTTTTTTTTTCTGAAATAAGTGAAATTTCTGCAATTTTGCCCTAAAAAAGGGAAATATCTGCAATTTTTCTCCATAATAAAGCAAATTTCTGCAATTATGCCCCAAAATAAGGGGAATTTCTGGTTTTTGCCCACAAATAAGGGAAATTTCTGCAATTTTGCCCTAAAATAAAGGGAATTCCTGCCATTTGCCCAAAATAATGGGAATTTCTGATTTTTGCCACAAAATATAGAAAATTACTGCATGTTTTACCCCAAAATTAGGTAAATTTCTGCAATTTTGCTCCAAAATACGAGGATTTTCTGCGTTTTTGGCTGAAAATAAGGGGAATTTCTGCCATCTTGCCGCGAAATAAGTGAAATTTTTGCAGTTTTACTCCAAAATAAGGGGAATTTCTGCTTTTTTGCCCCAAAATTAGGAGAATTTCTGCAAATTTGCTCCAAAATACGGGGAATTTCTGCCTTTTTGCCCGAAAATGAAGGGAATGTATACCTTTTTGCCATAAAAAAGGGAAATTTCTTAACTTTTGCCCCAAAATAATGTGATTTTCCGCCTTTTTGACTCAAAATAAGTGCAATTTCTGCCTTTTCCCCAAAAATAAACGGAATTTCTATCTTTTTTTGCAAAATAAGGGGAATTTCTGACTTTATGCCCTGAAATAAGTGAAATTTCTAAAATTTTATTCCAAAATAAGAGAAATGTCTGCTTTTGCCCCAAAATATGGGAAATTTATGGCTTTTTCCCACAAAATAATGGGACTTTCTGCATTTTGCCCCAAAATAAAAGAAATTTCTGCCTTTTTTCCCTGAAATAAGTGAAATTTCTGCAATTTTGCCCCAAAATAAGTGAAATTTCTGCAATTTTGCCACAAAGTAAAGGAAATTTCTGCAATTTTGCCCCAAATAAAGGGAATTTCTGACTTTTTGCACTTGAAAAAAGGAGATTTTCTTTCTTTTTGCCCCAAAATAAGGAGAATTTCAGCATTTTTGCCCGAAAATCATGAGAATTTCTGCAATTTTTTTTCAAAATACGGAAAATTTCTGCCTTTTAGCTCTAAAATAAAGGGAATTTCTGCATTTTTTCCTAATATTAAGGGAATTTCTACATTTTACCTCTAAATAAGGGGAATTTCTGCATTTTACCTCAAAATAAGAACCATTTCTGCCTTTTACCCCAAAATATGGAGAATTTCTGCCTTTTTATTCCAAAATAAAAAAAAAATTTCTTCAATTTTGTACCATAATAAAAGAAATTTCTCTTTTTTGCCCCAATATAAGGGGAATTTCTGACTTTTTACCCTGAAATAAATGAAATTTCTGAAATTTTGCCCGAAAATGAGGAAAATTTGTGGCTATTTGCCAAAAAATATGGGGAATTTCAGCTTTTTACCTCAAAATAAAGGGAATTTCTGCCTTTTAGCCCTGAAATATTTGAAATTTCTGCAATTTTACCCCAAAATAAGGTTAATTTCTGCCTTTTTCCCAAAAATAATAGGAATTTCTGCCTTTTTGCCCCAAAATAAGAAAAATTTTTGCTTCTTTTTCTGTAATAAGTGAAATTTCTGCAATTTTGGAATAAAAATAAGGGAAATTTCTGCAATTTTTCCCCATAATAAAGCAAATTTGTGCAATTTTGCCCCTAAAAAAAGGGGAATTTCTGGTTTTTGCCCACAAATAAGGGAAATTTCTGCACTTTTGCCCTAACATAAGGGGAATTTCTGCCATTTGACCCAAAATAAGTGGAATTTCTGCCTTTTTGCCACAAAATGTAGAAAATTAATGCATGTTTAACCCCAAAATTAGGTGAATTTCTGCAATTTTGCTCCAAAATACGAGGATTTTCTGCGTTATTCGCCGAAAATAAGGGGAATTTCTGCCATCTTGCCGCGAAATAAGTGAAATTTCTACAGTTTTACCACAAAATAAGAGGAATTTCTGCCTTTTTGCCCCAAAATTAGGGGAATTTCTGCAATTTTACTCCAAAATACGGGGAATTTCTGCCTTTTTGCCCGAAAATAAAGGGAATGTATACTTTTTGCCATAAAAAAGAGAAATTTCTTCACTTTTGCCCCAAAATAAGGTGATTTTCCGCCTTTTTGACTCAAAATAAGTGCAATTTCTGCCTTTTACCCAAAAATAAACGGAATTTCTGTCTTTTTGCCGCAAAATAAGGAAAATTTCTGACTTTTTGCCCTGAAATAAGTGAAATTTATAAAATTTTTCCCCAAAATAAGAGAAATGTTTGCTTTTTGCCCCTAAATACGGGGAATTTCTGCCTTTTAGCTCGAAAATAAAGGGAATTTCTGCATTTACCTCAAAATAAGAATAATTTCTGCATTTTGCTCCAAAATATGGAGAATTTCTGCCTTTTTGTTCCAAAATAAGGAAAATTTCGTCAATTTTGTACCATAATAAAAGAAATTTCTGCTTTTTGCCCCAAAATAAGGGAATTTCTGACTTTTTGCCCTGAAATAAGTGAAATTTCTAAAATTTTTCCCCAAAATAAGGGAAATGTTTTCTTTTTGCCTCAAAATTAGGAGAATTTCTGCCTTTTTGCCCCCAAATAAGGGGAATTTCAGCCTTTTTACCTCAAAATAAAAGGAATTTCTGCTTTTTTGCCCCAAAATAGGAAAAATTTCTGCAATTTTGTACCAAAATAAAAGAAATTTTTGCCTTTTGCCCCAAAATAAAAGAAATTTCAGCCTTTTTCCCTGAAATAAGTGAAATTTCTGCATTTTTGCCCCAAAATAAGGGGAATTTCTGGTTTGTGCCAACTAATATGAGAAATTTCTGCAATTTTGCCCTAAAATAAGGAGAATTCCTGACATTTGACCCAAAATAAGTGGAATTTCTGCCTTTTTGCCACAAAATATAGAAAATTACTGCATGTTTTACCCCAAATTTAGGTGAATTTCTCCAATTTTGCTCCAAAATACGAGAATTTTCTGCGTTTTTCGCCGAAAATAAGGGGAATTTCTGCCATCTTGCCACGAAATAAGTGAAATTTCTGCAGTTTTACCCCAAAATAAGGGGAATTTCTGCCTTTTTGCCCCAAAATTAGGGAAATTTCTGCAATTTTGCTCAAAAATACGAAGAATTTCTGCCTTTTTGCCCGAAAATAAAGGGAATGTATACTTTTTGCCATATAAAAGGGAAATTTCTTCACTTTTGCCACAAAATAAGGTGATTTTCCGCCTTTTTGACTCAAAATAAATGCAATTTCTGCCTTTTCCCCAAAAATAAACGGAATTTCTGTCTTTTTGCCGCAAAATAAGGAAAATTTCTGACTTTATGGCCTGAAATAAGTGAAATTTTAAAAATTTTTCCCCAAAATAAGAGAAATGTCTGCTTTTTGCCCCTAAATATGGGGAATTTCTGCCTTTTAGCCCAAAAATAAAGGGAATTTCTGCATTTTACCTCAAAATAAGAATAATTTCTGCATTTTGCTCCAAAATATGGAGAATTTCTGCCTTTTTGTTCCAAAATAAGGAAAATTTCGTCAATTTTGTACCATAATAAAAGAAATTTCTGCTTATAGCCCCAAAATAAGGGGAATTTCTGACTTTTTGCCCTAAAAAAAGTGAAATTACTAAAATTTTTCCTCAAAATAAGTGAAATGTTTTCTTTTTGCCTCAAAATTAGGAGAATTTCTGCCTTTTTGCCCCCAAATAAGGGGAATTTCAGCCTTTTTACCTCAAAATAAGGGGAATTTCTGCTTTTTTGCCCCAAAATAGGAAAAATTTCTGCAATTTTGTACCAAAATAAAAGAAATTTTTGCTTTTGCCCCAAAATAAGAGAAATTTCTGCCTTTTTTCCCTGAAATAAGTGAAATTTCTGCATTTTTGCCCCAAAATAATAGAAATTTCTGCAATTTTGACCCAAAGTAAAGGAAATTTCTGCAATTTTGCCTCAAAAAAGAAGAATTTCTGAATTTTTGCACTCGAAAAAAGAGGATTTTCTGTGTTTTTGCCCCAAAATAAAGAGAATTTCAGCTTTTTAGCCCGAAAATTATGAAAATTTCTGCAATTTTTCTTCAAAATACGGAAAATTTCTGCATTTTAGCCCCAAAATAAAGGGAATTTCTGCATTTTTCCCCAATATTAGGGGAATTTATACATTTTACCTCCAAATAAAGAGAATTTCTGCATTTTACCTCAAAATAAGAAGAATTTCTGCCTTTTACCACAAAATATGAGGAATTTCTGTCTTTTTGTTCCAAAATAAAGAAAATTTCTTCAATTCTGTACCATAATAAAAAAATTTATCCTTTTTGCCCCAAAATAAGGGGAATTTCTGACTTTTTACCCTGAAATAAATGAAATTTTTGCAATTTTGCCCAAAAATAAGGGAAATTTGTGGCTTTTTGCCCCAAAATAAGGGGAATTTCTGCCTTTGGCCATAAATATGAGGAATTTCAGCATTTTACCTCAAAATAAGGGGAATTTCTGCATTTTGCCCTGAAATATGTGAAAATTCTGCAATTTTATTCCAAAATAAGGTGAATTTCTGCCTTTTTGCCCCAAAATAATGGGAATTTTTGCCTTTTTGCCAAAAAATAAGAAAAATTTTTGCTTTTTTTTCTGAAATAAGTGAAATTTCTGTAATTTTGCCCTAAAAAAGGGAGATTTCTGCAATTTTTCTCCATAATAAAGCAAATTTCTGCAATTATGCCCCAAAATAAGGGGAATTTCTGGTTTTTGCCCACAAATAAGGGAAATTTCTGCAATTTTGCCCTAAAATAAGGGGAATTTCTGCCATTTGCCCAA
Source organism: Micromys minutus (assembly GCF_963924665.1). Classification (NCBI taxonomy): domain Eukaryota; kingdom Metazoa; phylum Chordata; class Mammalia; order Rodentia; family Muridae; genus Micromys; species Micromys minutus. Next base: position 27,801 of record NW_027667748.1, read on the forward strand.
AATAAGGGGAATTTCTGCTTTTTTGCCACAAAATATAGAAAATTACTGCATGTTTTACCCCAAAATTAGGTGAATTTCTGCAATTTTGCTCCAAAATATGAGGATTTTCTGCGTTTTTCGCCGAAAATAAGGGGAATCTGCCATCTTGCCGCGAAATAAGTGAAATTTTTGCAGTTTTACCCCAAAATAAGTGGAATTTCTGGTTTTTTGCCCCAAAATTAGGGGAATTTCTGCAATTTTGCTCCAAAATACGGGGAATTTCTGCCTTTTTGCCTGAAAATAAAGGGAATGTATACCTTTTTGCCATAAAAAAGGGAAATTTCTTCACTTTTGCCCCAAAATAAGGTGATTTTCCGACTTTTTGACTCAAAATAAGTGCAATTTCTGACTTTTCCCCCAAAATGAACGGAATTTCTATCTTTTTGTTGCAAAATAAGGGGAATTTCTGACTTTATGCCCTGAAATAAGTGAAATTTCTAGAATTTTTCCCCAAAATAAGAGAAATGTTTGCTTTTGCCCCAAAATATGGGGAATTTATGGCTTTTTGCCCCAAAATAAGGAGAATTTCTGCATTTTGCCCCAAAATAAGAGAAATTTCTGCCTTTTTTCCCTGAAATAAGTGAAATTTCTGCAATTTTGCCCCAAAATAAGTGAAATTTCTACAATTTTGCGACAAAGTAAAGGAAATTTCTGCAATTTTGCCCCAAATAAAGGGAATTTCTGACTTTTTGCACCCGAAAAGAGGAGATTTTCTTTTTTTTTGCCCCAAAATAAGAAGAATTTCAGCCTTTTTGCCCGAAAATCATGAGAATTTCTGCAATTTTTTTTCAAAATACGGAAAATTTCTGCCTTTTAGCTTTAAAATAAAGGGAATTTCTGTATTTTTCCCCAATATTAAGGGAATTTCTACATTTTACCTCTAAATAAGGGGAATTTCTGCATTTTACCTCAAAATAAGAACCATTTCTGCCTTTTACCCCAAAATATGGGGAATTTCTGCCTTTTTATTCCAAAATAAAAAAAAATTTCTTTAATTTTGTACCATAATAAAAGAAATTTCTCCTTTTTGCCCCAAAATAAGGGGAATTTCTGACTTTTTACCCTGAAATAAATGAAATTTCTGAAATTATGCCCGAAAATAAGAGAAATTTGTGGCTTTTTGCCACAAAATAAGGGGAATTTCTGCCTTTTGCCCCAAAATATGGGGAATTTCAGCATTTTACCTCAAAATAAGGGGAATTTCTGCCTATTTGCCCTGAAATATGTGAAATTTCTGCAATTTTACCCCAAAATAAGGTGAATTTCTGCCTTTTGCCCCAAAATAATAGGAATTTCTGCCTTTTTGCCCCAAAATAAGAAAAATTTTTGCTCTTTTTTAAAAATAAGTGAAATTTCTGCAATTTTGGCCTAAAATAAGGGAAATTTCTGCAATTATTCCCCATAATAAAGCAAATTTCTGCAATTTTGCCCCAAAATAAGGGGAATTTCTGTTTTTTGCCAACAAATATGAGAAATTTCTGCAATTTTGCCCTAAAATAAGGGGAATTCCTGCCATTTGACCCAAAATAAGTGGAATTTCTGCCTTTTTGCCACAAAATATAGAAAATTACTGCATGTTTTACCCCAAAATTAGGTGAATTTCTTCAATTTTGCTCCAAAATACGAGGATTTTCTGCTTTTTTCGCCGAAAATAAGGGGAATTTCTGCCATCTTGCCGCGAAATAAGTGAAATTTCTGAAGTTTTACCCCAAAATAAGGAGAATTTCTGCCTTTTTGCCCCAAAATTAAGGGAATTTTTGCAATTTTGCTCCATAATACGGGGAATTTCTGCCTTTTTGCCCGAAAATAAAGGCAATGTACACTTTTTGCCATAAAAAAAAGAAATTTCTTCACTTTTGCCCCAAAATAAGGTGATTTTCCGCCTTTTTTACTCAAAATAAGTGCAATTTCTGCCTTTTCCCCAAATATAAACGGAATTTCTGTCTTTTTGCCGCAAAATAAGGAAAATTTCTGACTTTATGCCCTGAAATAAGTGAAATTTCTAAAATTTTTCCCCAAAATAAGAGATATGTCTGCTTTTTGCCCCTAAATACGGGGAATTTCTGCCTTTTAGCCCCAAAATAAAGGGAATTTCATCATTTTACCTCAAAATAAGAATAATTTCTGCATTTTGCTCCAAAATATGGAGAATTTCTGCCTTTTTGTTCCAAAATAAGAAAAATTTCGTCAATTTTGTACCATAATAAAAGAAATTTCGGCTTTTTGCCCCAAAATAAGGGGAATTTCTGACTTTTTGCGCTGAAATAAGTGAAATTTCTAAAATTTTTCCCCAAAATAAGGGAAATGTTTTCTTTTTGCCTCAAAATAAGGAGAATTTCTGCCTTTTTGCCCCCAAACAAGGGGAATTTCAGCCTTTTTACCTCAAAATAAGGGGAATTTCTGCCTTTTTGCCCCAAAATAGGAAAAATTTCTGCAATTTTGTACCAAAATAAAAGAAATTTTTGCCTTTTGGCCCAAAATAAAAGAAATTTCTGCCTTTTTTCCCTTAAATAAGTGAAATTTCTGCAATTTTGCCCCAAAATAAGGGAAATTTCTGCAATTTTGACCCAAAGTAAAGGAAATTTCTGCAATTTTGCCTCAAAAAAGGGGAATTTCTGAATTTTTGCACTAGAAAAAAGGAGATTTTCTGTCTTTTTGCCTCAAAATAAGGAGAATTTCAGCCTTTTAGCCCGAAAATTATGAGAATTTCTGCAATTTTCTTCAAAATACGGAAAATTTCTGCCTTTTAGCCCCAAAATAAAGGGAATTTCTGCATTTTTCCCCAATATTAGGGGAATTTCTACATTTTACCTCTAAATAAGGGGAATTTCTGCATTTTACCTCAAAATAAGAAGAATTTCTGCCTTTTACCACAAAATATGGGGAATTTCTGCCTTTTTGTTTCAAAATAAAGAAAATTTCTTCAATTTTGTACCATAATAAAAAAAATTTATCCTTTTTGCCTTAAAATAAGGGGAATTTCTGACTTTTTACCCTGAAATAAATGAAATTTTTGCAATTTTGCCCAAAAATAAGGGAAATTTGTGGCTTTTTGCCCTAAAATAAGGGGAATTTCTGCCTTTTGCCATAAATATGGGGAATTTCAGCATTTTACCTCAAAATAAGGGGAATTTCTGCCTTTTTGCCCTAAAATATGTGAAATTTCTGCAATTTCATTCCAAAATAAGGTGAATTTCTGCCTTTTTGCCCCAAAATAATGGGAATTTCTGCCTTTTTGCCAAAAAATAAGAAAAATTTTTGCTTTTTTTTTCTGAAATAAGTGAAATTTTTTCAATTTTGCCCTAAAAAAGGAAAATTTCTGCAATTTTTCTCCAAAATAAAGCAAATTTCTGCAATTATGCCCGAAAATAAAGGGGAATTTCTGGTTTTTTCCCACAAATAAGGGAAATTTCTGCAATTTTGACCTAAAATAAGGGGAATTTCTGCCATTTGCCCAAAATAAGGGGAATTTCTGCTTTTTTGCCAGAAAATATAGAAAATTACTGCATGTTTTACTCCAAAATTAGGTGAATTTCTGCAATTTTGCTCCAAAATACGAGGATTTTCTGCGTTTTTCGCCGAAAATAAGAGGAATTTATGCCATCTTGCCGCGAAATAAGTGAAATTTTTGCAGTTTTACCCCAAAATAAGGGGAATTTCTGCTTTTTTGCCCAAAAATTAGGGGAATTTCTGCAATTTTGCTCCAAAATACGGGGAATTTCTGCCTTTTTGCCCGAAAATAAAGGGAATGTATACCTTTTTGCAATATAAAAGGGAAATTTCTTCACTTTTGCCCCAAAATAAGGGGATTTTCCGCCTTTTTGACTCAAAATAAGTGCAATTTCTGCCTTTTCCCCAAAAATAATCGGAATTTCTGTCTTTTTGCCGCAAAATAAGGAGAATTTCTGACTTTATGCCCTGAAATAAGTGAAATTTCTAAAATTTTTCCCCAAAATAAGAGAAATGTCTGCTTTTGCCCCAAAATATGGGGAATTTATGGCTTTTTGCCCCAAAATAAGGGGAATTTCTCCTTTTTTGCCCCAAAATAAGAAAAATTTCTGCAATTTTGTACCAAAATAAAAGAAATTTTTGCCATTTTACCCCAAAATACGAGAAATTTTTGCCTTTTTTTATGAAATAAGTGAAATTTTTGCAATTTTGCCCCAAAATAAAAAAATTTCGGCAATTTTGCCCCAATGTAAAGGAAATTTCTGCAATTTTGCCCCAAAATAAAGGGATTTTCTGACTTTTTTTCCTGAAAAAAGGGGATATTCTGTCTTTTTGCCCCAAAATAAGGAGAATATCTGCCTTTTTGCCTGAAAATTATGAGAATTTCTGCAATTTTGCTTCAAAATACGGAGAATATCTGCCTTTTAGCCCCAAAATAAAGGGAATTTCTGCATGTTACCTCAAAATAAGAAGAATTTCTGCCTTTTACCCCAAAATATAAGGAATTTCTGCCTTTTTGTTCCAAAATAAGAAAAATTTTGTCAATTTTGTACTATAATAAAAGAAATTTCTGCTTTTTGCCCCAAAATAAGGGGAATTTATGACTTTTTGCCCTGAAATAAGTGAAATTTCTAAAATTTTTCCCCAAAATAAGGGAAATGTTTGCTTTATGCCTCAAAATAAGGAGAATTTCTGCCTTTTTGCCACCAAATAAGGGGAATTTCAGCCTTTTTACCTCAAAATAAGGGGAATTTCTGCCTTTTTGCCCAAAATAAGAAAAATTTCTGCAATTTTGTACCAAAATAAAGAAAATTTCTGCCTTTTTGCCCCAAAATAAGAGAAATTTCTGCCTTTTTTCCCTGAAATAAGTGAAATTTCTGCAATTTTGCCCCAAAATTAGGGAAATTTCTGCAATTTTTACCCAAAGTAGAGGAAATTTCTGCAATTTTGCCCCAAATAAGAAGAATTTTTGAATTTTTGCACTCGAAAAAAGATTTTCTGTCTTGTTGCCCCAAAATAAAGAGAATTTTAGGCTTTTAGCCCGAAAATTATGAGAATTTCTGCAATTTTGCTTCAAAATATGGGGAATTTCTGCCTTTTAGCCCCAAAATAAAGGGAATTTCTGCATTTTTCCCCAATATTAGGGGAATTTCTACATTTTACCTCTAAATAAGGGGAATTTCTGCATTTTCCCTCAAAATAAGAAAAATTTCTGCCTTTTATTCCAAAATATGGGGAATTTCTGCTTTTTTGTTCCAAAATAAAGAAAATTTCTTCAATTTTGTATCATAATAAAAAAAATTCCTTTTTTTTGCCCCAAAATAAGGGGAATTTCTGACTTTTTACCTTGAAATAAATGAAATTTTTGCAATTTTGCCCGAAAATAAGGAAAATTTGTGCCTTTTTGCCCCAAAATAAGGGGAATTTCTGCCTTTTGCCCCAAAATTGGGGAATTTCAGCATTTTACCTCAAAATAAGCAGAATTTCTGCATTTTTGCCCTGAAATATGTGAAATTTCTGCGATTTTACCCCAAAATAAGGTGAATTTCTGCCTTTTTGCCCCAAAATAATGAGAATTTCTGCCTTTTTGCCCTAAAATAATAAAAATTTTTGCTTTTTTTCTGAAATAAGTGAAATTTCTGCAATTTTGCCCTAAAATACGGGAAATTTCTGCAATTTTTCCCCATAATAAAGCAAATTTCTGAAATTATGCCGCAAAATAAGGGGAATTTCTGTTTTTTGCTCCCAAATAAAGGAAATTTCTGCAATTTTGCCCTAAAATAAGGGGAATTTCTGCCATTTGCCCCAAAATAAGAAAAATTTCTGCCTTTTTGCCACAAAATAAAGAAAACTACTGCATGTTTTACCCAAAATTAGGTGAATTTCTGCAATTTTGCTCCAAAATACAAGGATTTTCTTCCTTTTTCGCCGAAAATAAGAAGAATTTCTGCCATTTTGCCGCGAAATAAGTGAAATTTCTGCAGTTTTACCCCAAAATAAGGGGAATTTCTGCCTTTTTGCCCCAAAATTCGGAGAATTTATGCAATTTTGCTCCAAAATATGGGGAATTTCTGCCTTTTTGCTTGAAAATAAAGGGAATGTATAACTTTTTCTAATAAAAAAGGGAAATTTTTCTCTTTTGCCCCAAAATAAAAGGATTTTCTGCATTTTTGACTCAAAATAAGTGCAATTTCCGTCTTTGTGCCCTAAAATAAGAAAAATTTCTGCAATTTTGTACCAAAATAAAAAAAATTCTGCCTTTTTGCCCCAAAATAAGAGAAATTTTTGCCTTTTTTCCCTGAAATAAGTGAAATTTCTGCAATTTTGCCCCAAAATAAGGAAAATTTCTGCAATTTTGCCCCAATGTAAAGGAAATTTCTGCAATTTTGCCCCAAAATAAGGGTATTTTCTGACTTTTTCCTCCCGAATAAATTGGATTTTCTGCCTTTTGGCCACAAAATAAGGAGAATTTCTGCCTTTTTGCCCGAAAATTATGAGAATTTCTGCAATTTTGCTTCAAAATACGGGGAATTTCTGCCTTTTAGCCCTAAAATAAAGGGAATTTCTGCATTTTACCTCAAAATAAGAATAATTTCATCATTTTGCCCCAATATATGGAAAATTTCTGCCTTTATGTTCCAAAATAAGGAAAATTTTTTTAATTTTGTACCATAATAAAAGAAATTTCTGTTTTTTGCCCCAAAATAAGGGGAATTTCTGACTTTTTGCCGTAAAATAAATGAAATTTCTGCAATGTTGCTTGAAAATAAAGGGGATTTCTGCCTTTTTGCCCCAAAATAAGAAGAATTTCTGCCTTTTCTCCCAAAATATGGGGAATTTCAACATTTTACCTAAAAATAAGAAGAATTTCAGCCGTTTTGCACCAAAATATGGGGAATTTCTGCCTTTTTTCCCTCCTAAATAAAGGGAATTTCTACATTTTTGCACCAATATTAGGAGAATTTCTCTAGTTTTGCTCTAAAATATGGGTCATTTCTGCCTTTTTGCCCGAATTTGAGTGGAATTTCTGACTTATTGTCCAGAAATAGGTGAAATTTCTGCAATTTTAGCCAATAATTAGAGATTTCATCTTTTTGACCCAAAATAAGAAAAATTTCTGCCATTTTGACCTGAAATATTTGAAATTTCTGCAATTTTACCCCAAAATAAAGGGAATTTCTGCCTTTTTGCCCCAAAATAAGGGGAATTTCAGCCTTATTACCTCAAATAAGAGGAATTTCTGCCTTTTTGTCCCAAAATATAAGGAATTTCTGCCTTTTTGCCCCAAAATAAGGAAAATTTCTGCAATTTTGCCCCAAAATAAGGGGAATTTCTACCTTTTTGCCCCAAAATAAAGGAAATGTCAGCCTTTTACCTGAAAATAAGTGAAATTTCTGCAATTTTGCCCCAACTAAGGAAAATATCTGCAACTTTGCCATAAAATAAGGTAAATTCCTGCAATTTCTCCCCAAAATAAGTGGAATTTCTGAGTTTTGCCCCAAAATAAAGAGAATTTCTGTCTTTTTGCCCCAACATATAAGGAATTTCTGCCTTTTGCCTCACAATTAGGGGAATTTCTGCAATTTTGCTCCAAAATAGGGGGAATTTCTGCCTTTCTGCCTGAAAATAAGGGAAAAGCATACCTTTTTGCCATAAAAAATGGAAATTTCTTCATTTTTGCTTCAAAATAAGAGGAATTTCTGCATTTTTGCCTCTAAATAAGTGGAATTTCTGTCTTTTTCCCCCAAAACAAAGGGAATTTCTGTCTTTTTTGCCCCAAAATAAGGGGAATTTCTGACTTATTACCCTGAAATAAGTGAAATTTTTGCAATTTTGCCCCAAAGTAAGGGAAATTTCTGCCTTTTTGCCCCCAAATAAGGAAAAATTCTGGAATTTTGCCCCAAAATAAGTGGAATTTCTGAGTTTTGCCCCAAAATAAGGAGAATTTCTGACTTTTTGACCGAACATATAAGGATTTTCTGACTTTTTGTTCCACAATTAGGGGATTTTCTGCAATTGTGCTCCAAAATACGAGGAATTTCTGCTTTTTTGCCCGAAAATAAAGGGAATGTATACCTTTTGCCACAAAAAAGGGAAATTTCTTCATTTTTACCCCCAAATAAGAGGAATTTCTGCCTTCTTACCTCAAAATAAGTGAAATTTCTGCCTTTTTACCCAAAAATAAACGGAATTTCTGTCTTTTTGCCCCAAAATAAAAGTAATTTTTAAAATTTTGCCCTGAAATAAGTGAAATTTCTGCAATTTTGCCCCAAAATAAGAAAAATTTCTGCCTTTTTGCCACAAAATAAAGGGAATTTCTGTCTTTTTTCCCCAAAATAAGGGGAATTTCAGCATTTTACCTCATAATAAGGGGAATCTCTGGCTTTTTGCCCCAAAATATGGGGAATTTCTACATTTTTGCCTCAATTTTGTACCAAAATAAAAGAAATTTCTGCCCTTTAGCCCCAAAATAAGAGGAATTTCTGTGTTTTTTCTCTGAAATAAGTGAAATTTCTGCAATTTTGCCCCAAAATAAAGGAAATTTCTGCAATTTTGCCCCAAAATAAAGGAAATTTCTGCAACTTTGCCACAAAATAAGGGGAATTTCTGACTTTTTGCCCTGAAATAAGGAGAATTTCTGTCTTTTTGCCCCAAAATAATGTGATTTTCTGCATTTTCCCTCAAAATTAGGGGAATAGGTGCAATTTTGCTTCAAAATACGGGGAAATCTGCCTTATTGCACAAAAAAAAAAAGGGAATTTCTGCATTTTTGCACCAATATAAGGGGAATTTCTGAAATTTAGCTTTAAAATACGGGGAATTTCTGCGTTATTGCCCGAAATAAAGTGATATTTCTGCCTTTTTGCCCTGAAATATTTGAAATTTCTGCCATTTTACCCCAAAATAAAAGGAATTTCTGTTTTTGGCCCCCAAAATAGGGGAATTTCTGCTTTTAGCCCCAAAATAAGGCAAATTTCTCACTTTTTGCCCTGAAATAATTGAAATTTCTGCAATTTTGCCCCAACATAACAGGAATTTCTGCCTTTTTGCCGAAAATAATAAGAATTTCAGCATTTTACCTCCAAATAAGGGGAATTTCTGCCTTTTTGCCACAAAATATGGGGAATTTCTGCCCTATTGCCCTTAAATAAGGACAATTTCTGCTTTTCTGCCCCAATTAACGGGAATTTCTACCTTTTTGCCACAATGTAAAACGAATTTCTGCCTTTTTGCCCCAAAATAATGGGAATTTCAGCCTTTTTACCTCAAAGTAAGGGGAATTTCTGCCTTTTGCCCCAAAATATGGGTAATTTCTGCATTTTTGTTCCAAAATAAGAAAAATTTCTACAATTTTGTATCAAAATAAGAGAAATTTCTGCTTTTTGCCCCAAAATAAAAGTAATTTCTGACTTTTTGCCCTGAAATAAATGAAATTCCTGCAATTTTGCCCGAAAATAAGGGAAATTTGTGTTTTTTTGCCCCAAATGAGGGGAATTTCTGCACTTTTGCCCCAAAATATGGGGAATTTCAGGATTTTACCTCAAAATAAGAGGAATTTCAGCCTTTTTGCACCAAAATATGGGGAATTTCTGCCTTTTTGCCACAAAATAAGAAAAATTTCTGCAAGTCTGTACCAAAATAAAAGAAATTTCTAAAATTTTGCCCCAAAATAAGGGAAATTTCTGATATTTTCCCCGAAATAAGAAGAGTTTCTGTATTTTTGCCTCAAAATAAAGGCAATTTCTTCCTTTTTGCCACAAAATTAGGGGAGTTTCTGCATTTTGCTTCAAAATACAGAAAATTTCTGCCTCTTTTCCCGAAAATAATGGGAACTTATGCCGATTTACCCCAAATAAAGGGAATTTCTGCATTTTTGCCCCAATATTAGGGGAATTTCTGGAATTTTTCTTCAAAATACAAGGAATTTCTGCCTTTTTGCCCGAAATTAAGGGGATTTTCTGCCTTTTTTCCCCCAAACAATAGAAATTTCTGCAATTTTATCCCCAAATAAAGGGAATTTCTGCCTTTTTGCTCCCAAATAATGGAAATTTCTGCCTTTTTGCCCTGAAATATGTGAAATGTCTGCAATTTTACCCCAAAATAAGGTGAATTTCTGCCTTTTTGTCCCAAAAAAATGGGAATTTCTGCCTTTTTACCCCAAAATAAAAATTTTTGCTTTTTTTCTCTGAAATAAGTGAAATTTCTGCAATTTTGCCTTAAAATAAAAGAAATTTCTGCAATTTTTCCCCATAATAAAGGAATTTTCTGCAATTTTGCCCCAAAATAAAAGGAATTTCTGTTTTTTGTCCCCATATAAGGGAAATTTCAGCAATTTTCTTCTAAAATAAGGGGAATTTATATTTTTTGCCCCAAAATAAGGGGAATTTCTGCATTTTTGCCCCAAAATAAAGAAAATTACTGCATGTTTTACCCCAAAATTAGGGGAATTTCTGCAATTTTATCTCCAAAATTGAGGAATTTCTGCCTTTTTCGCCGAAAACAAGGGGAATTTCTGCCATTTTGCCGCGAAATAAGTGAAATTTCTGCAGTTTTACCCCAAAATAAGGGGATTTTCTGCCTTTTTGCCCTAAAATTAGGGAATTTCTGCAATTTTGCTCCAAAATACGGGGAATTTCTGCCTTTTTGCCCCAAAATAAAAAAAATTTCTGCAATTTTGTACCAAAATAAAAGAAATTTCTGCCTTATTGCCCCAAAATAAAAAAAAATTCTAACTTTTTTCCCTGAAATAAGTGAAATTTCTGCAATTTTGCTCCAAAATAAAGGAAATTTCTGCAATTTTGCTCCAAAGTAAAGGAATTTTTTGCAATTTTGTCCCAAATAAGGGGGATTTCTGACTTTTTGCACCCAAAAAAAAGATTTTCTCTGTTTTTGCCCCAAAATAAGGAAAATTTCAGCCTTTTTGCCCGAAAATTATGAGAATTTCTGCAATTTTTCTTCAAAATACGAAAAATTTCTGCCTTTTAGCCTCAAAAAAAGGGAATTTCTGCATTTTCCCCCAATATTAGGGAAATTTCTGCATTTTACCTTTAAATAAGGGGAATTTCTGCATTTTACCTCAAAATAAGAAGAATTTCTGCCTTTTACCCCAAAATATGGGGAATTTCTGCCTTTTTGTTCCAAAATAAAGAAAATTTCTTCAATTTTGTACCATAATAAAAGAAATTTCTCCTTTTTGCCCCAATATTATGATAATTTCTGACTTTTCACCCTGAAATAAATGAAATTTCTGCAATTTTGCCCGAAAATAAGGGAAATTTGTGCTTTTTTGCCCCAAAATAAAAGGAATTTCTGCCTTTTGCCCCAAAATATGGGGAATTTCAGCATTTTACCTCAAAATAAGGGGTATTTCTGCCTTATTGCCCTGGAATATGTGAAATTTCTGCAATTTTGCACCAAAATAAAGGGAATTTCTGTTTTTTGCCTACAAATAAGGGAAATTTCTGCCATTTTGCCCTAAAATAAGGAGAATTTCTGCCATTTGCTTTCAAAATAAGGAGAATTTCTGCCATTTTGCCACAAATTAAAGAAAATTACTGCATGTTTTACCCCAAAATTAGGTGAATATCTGCAAATTTGCTCCAAAATACGAGGATTTTCTGCCTTTTTCGCCGAAAATAAGAGGAATTTCTGCCATTTTGCCGCGAAATAAGTGAAATTTCTGCAGTTTTACTCCAAAATAAGGGGAATTTGTGCCTTTTTGCCCCAAAATTAGGGGAATTTTTGCAATTTTGCTCCAAAATATGGGGAATTTCTGCCTTTTTGCCCGAAAATAAAGGGAAAGTATATCTTTTTGCCATAAAAAAGGAAAATTTCTTCACTTTTGCCCCAAAATAAGAGGATTTTCCGACTTTTTGACTCAAAATAAGTGCAATTTCTGCCTTTTCCCCAAAAATAAACGGAATTTCTGTCTTTTTGCCCCAAAATAAGGGAAATTTCTGACTTTTTGCCCTGAAATAAGTGAAATTTCTAAAATTTTTCTCCAAAATAAGGGAAATGTCTGCTTTTTGCCCCAAAATAAAAGGAATTTCTGCCTTTTTGCCACAAAATAAGAGGAATTTCAGCCTTTTTTCATCAAATTAAGAGGAATTTCGACTTTTTACCCTGAAATAAATGAAATTTCTGCAATTTTGCCCGAAAATAAGGGAAATTTGTGCCTTTTTGCCACAAAATAACGGGAATTTCTGCCTTTTGCCCCAAAATATGGGGAATTTCAGAATTTTACCTCAAAATAAGGGGAATTTCTGCCTCTTTGCCTTGAAATATGTGAAATTTCTGCAATTTTACCCCAAAATAAGGTGAATTTATGCCTTTTTGCCCCAAAATAATGGGAATTTCTGCTTTTTTGCCCCAAAATATGAAAAATTTTTGCTTTTTTTTGAAATAAGTGAAATTTCTGCAATTTTGCCCTAAAATAAGGGAAATTTCTGCAATTTTTCCCCATAATAAAGCAAATTTCTGCAATTTTGCAGCAAAATAAGGGGAATTTCTGTTTTTTGCCTTCAAATAAAGCAAATTTCTGCAATTTTGCCCCTAAATAAGGGGAATTTCTGTTTTTTGCCCCCAAATAAGGGAAATTTCTGCAATTTTGCCCTAAAATAAGAGGATTTTCTGCCATTTGCCCCAAAATAAGGGGAATTTCTGTTTTTTGCCCCCAAATAAGGAAAATTTCTGCAATTTTGCCCTAAAATAAGGGAAATTTCTGCAATTTTTTCCATAATAAAGCAAATATCTGCAATTTTGCTGTAAAATAAGGGAAATTTCTGCAATTTTTTTCCATAATAAAGGAAATTTCTGAAATTTTGCCCCAAAATATGGGGAATTTCAGCATTTTACCTCAAAATAAGGGGAATTTCTTCCTTATTGCCCTGAAATATGTGAAATTTCTGCAATTTTGCCCCAAAATAACGGTAATTTCTGTTTTTTGCCCCCAAATAAGGGAAATTTCTGCAATTTTGCCCTAAAATAAGGGAAATTTCTGCCATTTGCCCCAAAATAATGGGAATTTCTGCCTTTTTGCCACAAAATAAAGAAAATTACTGCATGTTTTACCCCAAAATTAGGTGAATTTCTACAATTTTGCTCCAAAATACGAGGATTTTCTGCCTTTTTCGCCGAAAATAAGAGGAATTTCTGCCATTTTGCCGTGAAATAAGTGAAATTTCTGCTGTTTTTCTCCAAAATAAAAGGAATTTCTGCCTTTATGCCCTAAAATTAGGGGAATTTCTGCAATTTTGCTCCAAAATACGGGGAATTTCTGCCTTTTTGCCCGAAAATAAAGGAAATGTATACCTTTTTGCCATAAAAAAAAGAAATTTCTCAATTTTTGCCCCAAAAGAAGGGGATTTTCCATTTTTTTGACTCATAATAAGTGCAATTTCTGCCTTTTCCCCAAAAATACACGGATTTTCTGTCATTTTGCCCCATAATAAGGGGAATTTCTGACTTTTTGCCCTGAAATAAGTTTAATTTCTAAAATTTTACCCCAAAATAAGGAAAATGTTTGCTTTTTGCCTCAAAATAAGGAGAATTTCTGCCTTTTTGCCCCCAAATAAGGGGAATTTCAGCCTTTTTACTTCAAAATAAGGGGAATTTCTGCCTTTTTGCCACAAAATAAGAAAAATTTCTGTAATTTTGTACGAAAATAAAAGTAATTTCTGCTTTTTGCCCCAAAATAAAAGAAATTTCTGCCTTTTTTCTTTGAAATAAGTGAAATTTTCGTAATTTTGGCCCAAAATAAGGGAAATTTCTGCAATTTTGCTTCAAAGTAAAGGAAATTTCTGCAATTTTGCCCCAAATAAGGGGAATTTCTGACTTTTTGCACCCGAAAAAAGGAGATTTTCTGTCTTTTTGCCCCAAAATAAGGAGAATTTCAGCCTTTTTGCCCGAAAATTATGAGAATTTCTGCAATTTTTCTTCAAAATATGGAAAATTCCTGCCCTTTACCCCCAAATAAAGAGAATTTCTGCATTTTCCCTAATATTAGGGAAATTTCTGCATTTTACCTCTAAATAAGGGGAATTTCTGCATTTTACTTCAAAATAAGAAGAATTTCTGCCTTTTACCGCAAATTATGGGGAATTTCTGACTTTTTGTTCCAAAATAAAGAAAATTTCTTCAATTTTGTACCATAATAAAAGAAATTTCTACTTTTTGCCCCGAAATAAGAGGAATTTCTGAATTTTTACAATGAAATAAATGAAATTTGTGCAATTTTGCCCAAAAATAAGGGAAATTTGTGCCTTTTTGCCCCAAAATTATGGGAATTTCTGCCTTTTGCCCCAAATATGGGGAATTTCAGCATTTTACCTCATAATAAGGGGAATTTCTGCCTTTTTGCCCTGAAATATATGAAATTTCTGCAATTTTACCTCAAAATAAAGTGAATTTCTGCTTTTTTGCCCCAAAATAATTGGAATTTCTGACTTTTTGCCCCAATATAAGAAAAATTTTTGCTTTTTTTTCTGAAATAATGAAATTTCTGTAATTTTGCCCTAAAATAAAAGAAAGTTCTGCAATTTTTCCCCATAATAAAGAAAATTTCTGAAATTTTGCCGCAAAGTAAAGAAAATTTTAGCAATTTTCCCCCAATAAGGGGAATTTCTGTCTTTTTGCCCTAAAATTGGGGGAATTTCTGCAATTTTGCTCCAAAATACGTGGAATTTCTTCATTTTGGCCGAAAATAAAGGGAATGTATACCTTTTCGCCATAAAAAAGGAAAATTTCTTCACTTTTGCTTCAAAATAAGGGCATTTTCCGCCTTTCTGACTAAAAATACGTGCAATTTCTGCCTTTTCCCCAAAAATAAACGGAATTTCTGTCTTTTTGCCCAAAAATAAGGGGAATTTCTGACTTTTTCCCTGAAAAAATTGAAATTTCTAAATTTTTCCCCAAAATAAGGGAAATGTCTGCTTTTTGCCCCAAAATAAAGAGAATTTCTGCCTTTTTGCCCCAAAATAGGGGGAATTTCAGCTTTTTTTCCTCAAAATAAGGGGAATTTCTGCCTTTTGCCCCAAAATATGGAGAATTTCTGTCTTTTTAACCCCAAAATAAGAAAAATTTCTGCAATTTTGTACCAAAATAAAAGAAATTTCTGCATTTTTGCCCCAAAATAAGAGAAATTTCTGCCTTATTTCCCTGAAATAAGTGAAATTTCTGCAATTTTGCCCCAAAATAATGGAAATTTCTGCAATTTTGCCCCAAAACAAGGGAAATTTCTGCAATTTTGCCCCACAGTAAAGGAAATTTCTGCAATTTTGCCCCAAAATAAGGAGAATTTCAGACTTTTTGCCCGAAAATTATGAAAATTTCTGCAATTTTCTTCAAAATACGGAAAATTTCTGCCTTTTAGCCGCAAAATAAAGGGAATTTCTGCATTTTTCCCAATATTAGGGAAATTTCTGCATTTTACCTCTAAATAAGGGGAATTTCTGCATTTTACTTCAAAATAAGAAGAATTTCTGCCTTTTACCGCAAATTATGGGGAATTTCTGCCTTTTTGTTCCAAAATAAAGAAAATTTCTTCAATTTTGTACCAAAATAAAAGAAATTTCTACTTTTTGCCCCGAAATAAGGGGAATTTCTGACTTTTTACACTGAAATAAATGAAATTTGTGCAATTTTGCCCGAAAATAAGGGAAATTTGTTCCTTTTTGCCCCAAAATTATGGGAATTTCTGCCTTTTGCCCCAAATATGGGGAATTTCAGCATTTTACCTCATAATAAGGGGAATTTCTGCCTTTTTGCGCTGAAATATATGAAATTTCTGCAATTTTACCTCAAAATAAAGTGAATTTCTGCTTTTTTGCCCCAAAATAATTGGAATTTCTGCCTTTTTGCCCCAATATAAGAAAAATTTTTGCTTTTTTTTCTGAAATAATTGAAATTTCTGTAATTTTGCCCTAAAATAAAAGAAAGTTCTGCAATTTTTCCCCATAATAAAGAAAATTTCTGAAATTTTGCCGCAAAGTAAAGGAAATTTTTGCAATTTTCCCCCAATAAGGGGAATTTCTGCCTTTTTGCCCTAAAATTAGGGGAATTTCTGCAATTTTGCTCCAAAATACGTGGAATTTCTTCATTTTGCCCGAACATAAAGGGAATGTATACCTTTTCGCCATAAAAAAAGGGAAATTTCTTCACTTTTGCTTCAAAATAAGGGCATTTTCCGCATTTCTGACTAAAAATATGTGCAATTTCTGCCTTTTCCCCAAAAATAAACGGAATTTCTGTCTTTTTGCCCAAAATTAAGGGGAATTTCTGACTTTTTTCCCTGAAAAAAGTGAAATTTCTAAATTTTTCCCCAAAATAAGGGAAATGTCTGCTTTTTGCCCCAAAATAAGGGGAATTTCTACCTTTTTGCCCCAAAATAGGGGGAATTTCAGCCTTTTTTCCTCAAAATAAGGAGAATTTCTTCCTTTTGCCCCAAAATATGGGGAATTTCTGTCTTTTTACCCCAAAATAAGAAAAATTTCTGCAATTTTGTACCAAAATAAAAGAAATTTCTGCATTTTTGCCCCAAAATAAGAGAAATTTCTGCCTTATTTCCCTAAAATAAGTGAAATTTCTGCAATTTTGCCCCAAAATAAGGGAAATTTCTGCAATTTTGCCCCAAAACAAGGGAAATTTCTGCAATTTTGCCCCACAGTAAAGGAAATTTCTGCAATTTTGCCCCAAAATAAGGAGAATTTCAGCCTTTTTGCCCGAAAATTATGACAATTTCTTCAATTTTTCTTCAAAATACGGAAAATTTCTGCCTTTTAGCCGCAAAATAAAGGGTATTTCTGCATTTTTCCCCAATATTAGGGAAATTTCTGCATTTTACCTCTAAATAAGGGGAATTTCTGCATTTTTCCTCAAAATAAGAAGAATTTCTGCCTTTTACCCCAAAATATGGTGAATTTCTGCCTTTTTGTTCCAAAATAAAGAAAATTTCTTCAATTTTGTACCATAATAATAGAAATTTCCTTTTTTTGCTTCAAAATAAGGGGAATTTCTGACATTATACCTTGAAATAAATGAAATTTCTGCAATTTTGCCCGAAAATAGGGGAAATTTGTGCCTTTTTTGGCCCAAAATAAGGGGAATGTCTGCCTTTTGCCCCAAAATATGGGGAATTTCAGCATTTTACCTCAAAATAAAAGGAATTTCTGCTTTTTTGCAAAGAAATATGTGAAATTTCTGCAATTTTACCCCAAAATAAGGTGAATTTCTGCCTTTTTGCCCCAAAGTAATGGGAATTTCTGCTTTTTTGCCCCAAAATAAGAAAATTTTTGTTTTTTCTTCTGAAATAAGTTAAATTTCTGCACTTTTGCCCTAAAATAAGGGAATTTTCTGCAATATTTCCCAAATAATAAAGCAAATTTCTGCAATTTTGCCGCAAAATAAGGGGAATTTCTGTTTTTTGCCCCCAAATAAAGCAAATTTCTGCAATTTTGCCCCGAAATAAGGGGAATTTCTGTTTTTTGTCCTCAAATAAGGGAAATTTCTGCAATTTTGCCCTAAAATAAAGGGAATTTCTGCCATTTGCCCCAAAATAAGAGGAATTTCTGCCTATTTGCCACAAAATAAAGAAAATTACTGCATGTTTTACCCCAAAATTAGGTGAATTTCTGCAATTTTGCTCCAAAATACGAGGATTTTCTGTGTTTTTGGCCGAAAATAAAAGGAATTTCTGCCATCTTGCCGTGAAATAAGTGAAATTTCTACAGTATTACCCCAAAATAAGGGGAATTTCTGCGTTTTTGCCTCAAAATTAGGGGAATTTCGGCAATTTTGCTCCAAAATACGGGGAATTTCAGCCTTTTTTCCCGAAAATAAAAGGAATGTATATATTTTTGCCATAAAAAAGGGAAATTTCTTCACTTTTGCCCCAAAATAAAGCGATTTTCCGCCTTTTTGACTCAAAGTAAGTGCAATTTCTGCCTTTTCCCAAAAAATAAATGGAATTTCTGTCTTTTTGCCCCAAAATAGGGAGAATTTCTGACTTTTTGCCCTGAAATAAGTGAAATTTCTAAAATTATTCCCTAAAATAAAGGAAATGTCTGCTTTTTGCCACAAAATAAGGGGAATTTCAGCCTTTTTTCTTCAAAATAAGTGGAATTTCTGCCTTTTGCCCCAAAATATGGGAAATTTATGCTTTTGACCCAAATAAGAAAAATTTCTGAAATTTTGTATCAAAATAGAAGAAATTTCTGCCTTTTTGTTCCAAAATAAGAGAAATTTCTGCCTTTTTTCTCTGAAATAAGTAAAATTTCTGCAATTTTGCCCCAAAATAAGGGAAATTTCTGCAATTTTGCCACAAAGTAGAAAAAATTTCTGCAATTTTGCCTCAAATATGAGGAATTTCTAAATTTTGGCACCCAAAAAAAAAGAGATTTTCTGTCTTTTTGCCCCAAAATAAGGAGAATTTCAGCCTTTTTGCCCGAAAATTATGAGAATTTCTGCAATTTTTCTTCAAAATACAGAAAATTTCTGCCTTTTAGCCCCAAAATAAAAGGAATTTCTGCATTTTTCCCCAATATTAGGGGAATTTCTGCATTTTACCTCTAAATAAAAAGAATTTCTGCATGTTACCTCAAAATAAGAAGAATTTCTGCCTTTTACCCCAAAATATGGGGAATTTCTGCCTTTTTGTTCCAAAATAAAGAAAATTTCTTCAATTTTGTACCATAATAAAAGAAATTTCTCCTTTTTGCCCCAAAATTAGGGGAATTTCTGACGTTTTACCCTGAAATAAATGAAATTTCTGCAATTTTGCCCGAAAATAAGGGAAGTTTGTTCCTTTTTTGGCCCAAAATAAGGGGAATTTCTGCCTTTTGCACCAAAATATGGGGAATTTCAGCATTTTACCTCAAAATAAGGGGAATTTCTGTTTTTTGCAATGAAATATTTGAAATTTCTGCAATTTAACCCCAAAATAAGGTGAATTTCTGCCTTTTTGCCCCAAAATAATAAGAATTTCTGCCTTTATGCCCCAAAATAAGAAAAATTTTTGTTTTTTCTTCTGAAATAAGTGTAATTTCTGCACTTTTGCCCTAAAATAAGGGAATTTTCTGCAATTGTTCCCCAATAATAAAGCAAATTTCTTCAATTTTGCCGCAAAATAAGGTTAATTTCAGTTTTTTGCCCCCAAATAAAGCAAATTTCTGCAATTTTGTCCCAAAATAAGGGGAATATCTGTTTTTTGCCCCCAAGTAAGGAAAATTTCTGCTATTTTGCCCTAAAATAATGGGAATTTCTGCCATTTGCCCCAAAATAAGGGGAATTGTTGCCTATTTGCCACAAAATAAAGAAAATTACTGCATGTTTTGCCCCAAAATTAGGTGAATTTCTGCAATTTTGCTCCAAAATACGAGGATTTTCTGCGTTTTTCGCCGAAAATAAGGGGAATTTCTGCCATCTTGCCGCGAAATAAGTGAAATTTCTGCAGTTTTACCCTAAAATAAGGGGAATTTCTGCAATTTTGCTCCAAAATACGGGGAATTTCTGCCTTTTTGCCCGAATATAAAGGGAATGTATAACTTTTTGCCATAAAAAAGGAAAATTTCTTCACTTTTGCCCCAAAATAAGGCGATTTTCAGCCTTTTTGACTCAAAATAAGTGCAATTTCTGCCTTTTCCTAAAAAATAAACAGAATTTCTGTCTTTTTGCCTCAAAATAAGGAGAATTTCTGAATTTTTGCCTAGAAATAAGTGAAATTTCAAAAATTTTTCACCAAAATAAGGGAAATGTCTGCTTTTTGCCCCAAAATAAGGGAAATTTCTGCCTTTTTGCCCCAAAATAAAGGGAATTTCAGGTATTTTTTTCCTCCAATAAAGGGGAATTTCTGCCTTTTGCCACAAAATATGTGAAATTTCTGCAATTTTACCCCAAAATAAGGTGAATTTATGCCTTTTTGCCCCAAAATAATTGGAATTTCTGCCTTTTTGCCCCAAAATAAGAAAATTTTTTTTTTCTGAAATAAGTGAAATTTCTGTAATTTTGCCCTAAAATAAAAGAAATTTCTGCAATTTTTCACCATAATAAAGAAAATTTCTGCAATTTTGCCGCAAAGTAGAGGAAATTTCTGCAATTTTCCCCCAATAAGGGGAATTCCTGTCTTTTTGCCCCAAAATTAGAGGAATTTCTGCAATTTTGCTCCAAAATACGTGGAATTTCTGCATTTTGCCCGAAAATAAATGGAATGTATACCTTTTCGCCATAAAAAAGGGAAATTTCTTCACTTTTGCTTCAAAATAAGGGCATTTTCCGCCTTTTTGACTCAAAATAAGTGCAATTTCTGCCTTTTCCCCAAGAATAAACGGAATTTCTGACTTTTTGCCCCAAAATAAGAAGAATTTCTGACTTTTTGCCCTGAAATAAGTGAAATTTCTAAATTTTTCCCCAAAATAAGGGAAATGTCTGCTTTTTGCCCCAAAATAGGGGGAATTTCAGCCTTTTTTCCTCAAAATAAGGGGAATTTCTGCCTTTTGCCCCAAAATATGGGGAATTTCTGTCTTTTTGCTCCAAAATAAGAAAAATTTCTGCAATTTTGTACCAAAATAAAAGAAATTTCTGCCTTTTTGCCCCAAAATAAGAGAAATTTCTGCCTTATTTCCCTGAAATAAGTGAAATTTCTGCAATTTTGCCCCAAAACAAGGGAAATTTCTGCAATTTTGCCCCAAAATAAGGTTAATTTCTGCAATTTTGCCCCACAGTAAAGGAAATTTCTGCAATTTTGCCCCAAAATAAGGAGAATTTCAGCCTTTTTGCCCGAAAATTATGAAAATTTCTGCAATTTTTCTTCAAAATATGGAAAATTTCTGCTTTTTAGCCCCACAATAGAGGGAATTTCTGCATTTTTTCCCAATATTAGGGAAATTTCTGCATTTTACCTCTAAATAAGGGGAATTTCTGCATTTTTCCTCAAAATAAGAAGAATTTCTGCCTTTTACCCCAAAATATGGTGAATTTCTGCCTTTTTGTTCCAAAATAAAGAAAATTTCTTTAATTTTGTACCATAATAAAAGAAATTTCTCCTTTTTGCCCCAAAATAAGGGGAATTTCTGACTTTATACCTTGAAATAAATGAAATTTCTGCAATTTTGCCCCAAAATAAGGGAAATTTGTGCCTTTTTTGGCCCAAAATAAGGGGAATTTCTGCCTTTTGCCCCAAAATATAAGGAATTTCAGCATTTTACCTCAAAATAAGGGGAATTTTTGCTTTTTTGCAATGAAATATGTGAAATTTCTGCAATTTAACCCCAAAATAAGGTGAATTTCTGGCTTTTTGCCTCAAAATAATGGGAATTTTTGCCTTTTTGCCCTAAAATAAGAAAAATTTTTGTTTTTTCTTCTGAAATAAGTTAAATTTCTGCACTTTTGCCCTAAAATAAGGGAATTTTCTGCAATATTTCACAAATAATAAAGCAAATTTCTGCAATTTTGCCGCAAAATAAGGGGAATTTTTGTCTTTTGCCCCCAAATAAAGCAAATTTCTGCAATTTTGCCCCAAAATAATGGGAATTTCTGTTTTTTGCCCCCAAATAATGGAAATTTCTGCAATTTTGCCCTAAAATAAAGGGAATTTCTGCCATTTGCCCCAAAATAAGGGGAATTTTTGCCTATTTGCCACAAAATAAAGAAAATTACTGCACGTTTTACCCCAAAATTAGGTGAATTTCTCCAATTATGCTCCAAAATACGAGGATTTTCTGCGTTTTTCGCCGAAAATAAGGGGAATTTCTGCCATCTTGCCGTGAAATAAGTGAAATTTTTGCAGGTTTACCCCAAAATAAAGGGAATTTCTGCGTTTTTGCCCCAAAATTAGGGGAATTTCTGCAATTTTGCTCCAAAATACGGGGAATTTCTGCATTTTTGCCCGAAAATAAAGGGAATGTATACCTTTTTGCCAAAAAAAAGGGAAATTTCTTCACTTTTGCCCCAAAATAAAGCGATTTTCTGCCTTTTTGACTCAAAATAAGTGCAATTTCTGCCTTTTCCCCAAAAATAAACGGAATTTCTGTCTTTTTGCCCCAAAATAAGGGGAAATTCTGACTTTTTGCCCTGAAATAAGTGAAATTTCTAAAATTTTTCCCCAAAATAAGGGAAATGTCTGCTTTTTGCCCCAAAATAAGAAGAATTTCTGCCTTTTTGCCCCAAAATAAGGGGAATTTCAGCCTTTTTTCCTCAAAATAAGTGGAATTTCTGCCTTTTGCCCCAAAATATGGGAAATTTATGCCTTTTTGCCCCAAATTAAGAAAAATTTCTGCAATTTTGTACCAAAATAAAAGAAATTTCTACCTTTTTGTTCCAAAATAAGAGAAATTTCTGCCTTTTTCCCTTAAAGAAGTGAAATTTCTGCAATTTTGCCCAAAAATAATGGAAATTTCTGCAATTTTGCCCCAAAGTAGAGGAAATTTCTGCAATTTTGCCCCAAATAAGGGGAATTTTTGAATTTTGCACCCGAAAAAGGAGATTTTCTGTCTTTTTGCCCCCAAATAAGGAGAATTTCAGCATTTTTGCCCGAAAATTATGAGAATTTCTGCAATTTTTCTTAAAAATACGGAAAATTTCTGCCTTTTAGCCCCAAAATAAAGGGAATTTCTGCATTTTTCCCCAATATTAGGGGAATTTCTGCATTTTACCTCTAAATAAAAGGAATTTCTGCATGTTACCTCAAAACAAGAAGAATTTCTGCCTTTTACATCAAAATATGGGGAATTTCTGCCTTTTTGTTCCAAAATAAAGAAAATTTCTTCAATTTTGTACCATAATAAAAGAAATTTCTCCTTTTTGCCCCAAAATAAGGGGAATTTCTGACTTTTTACCCTGAAATAAATGAAATTTCTGCAATTTTGCCTGAAAATAAGGGAAATTTTGCCTTTTTTGCCCCCCAAAAAAGGGGAATTTCTGCCTTTTGTCCCAAAATATAGCTAATTTCAGCATTTTACCTCAAAATAAGGAAAATTTCTCCCTTTTTGCCCTGAAATATATGAAATTTTTTCAATTTTTCCCCAAAATAAGGTGAATTTCTGCCTTTATGCCCCAAAATAAGGGTAATTTCTGCCTTTTTGCCCCAAAATAAGGGGAATTTCAGCATTTTTTCCTCAAAATAAGGGGAATTTCTGCCTTTTGCCCCAAAATATGGGGAATTTCTGCCTTTTTGCCCCAAAATAAGAGAAATTTTGCCTTTTTTCCCTGAAATAAGTGAAATTTCTGCAATTTTGCCCCAAAATAAGGGAAATTTCTGCAATTTTGCCCCAAAGTAAAGGAAATTTCTGCAGATTTGCCCCAAATAAGGGGAATTTCTGACTTTTTGCCCCAAAATTAGGGGAATTTTTGCAATTTTGCTCCAAATACGGGGAATTTCTGCCTTTTTGCCCGAAAATAAAGGGAATGTATACCTTTTTGCCATAAAAAAGGGAAATTTCTTCACTTTTGCCCCAAAATAAGGGGATTTTCGGACTTTTTGACTCAAAATAAGTGCAATTTCTGCCTTTTCCCCAAAAATAAATGGAATTTCTGCGTTTTTGCCCCAAAATAAGAGGAATTTCTGACTTTTTTCCCTGAAATAAGTGAAATTTCTCTAATTTTTCCCCAAAATAAGGGAAATGTCTGCTTTTTGCCCCAAAATAAAGGGAATTTCTGCCTTTTTGCCCCAAAATAGGGGGAATTTCAGCATTTTTTCTTCAAAATAAGGGGAATTTCTGCCTTTTGCCCCAAAATATGGGGAATTTCTGTCTTTTTGCTCCAAAATAAGAAAAATTTCTGCAATTTTGTACCAAGATAAAAAAAATTTCTGCCTTTTTGCCCCAAAATAAGAGAAATTTCTGCCTTATTTCCCTGAAATAAGTGAAATTTCTGCAATTTTGCCCCAAAACAAGGGAATTTTCTGCAATTTTGCCCCAAAATAAGGGTAATTTCTGCAATTTTGCCCCACAGTAAAGGAAATTTCTGCAATTTTGCCCCAAAATAAGGAGAATTTCAGCCTTTTTGCCCGAAAATTATGAAAATTTCTGCAATTTTTCTTCAAAATATGGAAAATTTTTGCCTTTTATCCCCAAAATAAAGGGGATTTCTGCATTTTTCCCAATATTAGGGGAATTTCTGCATTTTACCTCTAAATAAGGAGAATTTCTGCATTTTTCCTCAAAATAAGAAGAATTTCTGCCTTTTACCCCAAAATATGGTGAATTTCTGCCTTTTTGTTCCAAAATAAAGAAAATTTCTTTAATTTTGTACCATAATAAAAGAAATTTCTCCTTTTTGCCCCAAAATAAGGGGAATTTCTGACTTTATACCTTGAAATAAATGAAATTTCTGCAATTTTGCCCCAAAATAAGGGAAATTTGTGCCTTTTTTGGCCCAAAATAAGGGGAATTTCTGCCTTTTGCCCCAAAATATAAGGAATTTCAGCATTTTACCTCAAAATAAGGGGAATTTTTGCTTTTTTGCAATGAAATATGTGAAATTTCTGCAATTTAACGCCAAAATAAGGTGAATTTCTGCCTTTTCCCTAAAATAATGGGAATTTTTGCCTTTTTGCCCTAAAATAAGAAAAATTTTTGTTTTTTCTTCTGAAATAAGTTAAATTTCTGCAATTTTGCCCTAAAATAAGGGAATTTTCTGCAATATTTCACAAATAATAAAGCAAATTTCTGCAATTTTGCCGCAAAATAAGGGGAATTTTTTTTTGCCCCCAAATAAAGCAAATTTCTGCAATTTTGCCGCAAAATAAGGGGAATTTTTGTTTTTTGCCCCCAAATAAAGCAAATTTCTTCAATTTTGCCCCAAAATAAGGGGAATTTCTGTTTTTTGCCCCCAAATAATGGAAATTTCTGCAATTTTGCCCTAAAATAAAGGGAATTTCTGCCATTTGCCCCAAAATAAGGGGAATTTTTGCCGATTTGCCACAAAATAAAGAAAATTACTGCATGTTTTACCCCAAAATTAGGTGAATTTCTCCAATTTTGCTCCAAAATACGAGGAATTTCTGCGTTTTTCGCCGAAAATAAGGGGAATTTCTGCCATCTTGCCGCGAAATAAGTGAAATTTCTGCAGTTTTACCCCAAAATAAAGAAAATTTCTGCGGTTTTGCCCCAAAATTAGGGGAATTTCTGCAATTTTGCTCCAAAATACGGGGAATTTCTGCCTTTTTGCCCGAAAATAAAGGGAATGTATACCTTTTTGCCAAAAAAAAGGGAAATTTCTTCACTTTTGCCCCAAAATAAAGCGATTTTCTGCCTTTTTGACTCAAAATAAGTGCAATTTCTGCCTTTTCCCCAAAAATAAACGGAATTTCTGTCTTTTTGCCCCAAAATAAGGGGAAATTCTGACTTTTTGCCCTGAAATAAGTGAAATTTCTAAAATTTTTCCCCAAAATAAGGGAAATGTTTGCTTTTTGCCCCAAAATAAGAAGAATTTCTGCCTTTTTGCCCCAAAATAAGGGGAATTTCAGCCTTTTTTCCTCAAAATAAGTGGAATTTCTGCCTTTTGCCCCAAAATATGGGAAATTTATGCCTTTTTGCCCCAAATTAAGAAAAATTTCTGCAATTTTGTACCAAAATAAAAGAAATTTCTGCCTTTTTGTTCCAAAATAAGAGAAATTTCTGCCTTTTTCCCTTAAAGAAGTGAAATTTCTGCAATTTTGCCCAAAAATAAGGGAAATTTCTGCAATTTTGCCCCAAAGTAGAGGAAATTTCTGCAATTTTGCCCCAAATAAGGGGAATTTTTGAATTTTGCACCCGAAAAAGGAGATTTTCTGTCTTTTTGCCCCCAAATAAGGAGAATTTCAGCATTTTTGCCCGAAAATTATGAGAATTTCTGCAATTTTTCTTAAAAATACGGAAAATTTCTGCCTTTTAGCCCCAAAATAAAGGGAATTTCTGCATTTTTCCCCAATATTAGGGGAATTTCTGCATTTTACCTCTAAATAAAAGGAATTTCTGCATGTTACCTCAAAACAAGAAGAATTTCTGCCTTTTACATCAAAATATGGGGAATTTCTGCCTTTTTGTTCCAAAATAAAGAAAATTTCTTCAATTTTGTACCATAATAAAAGAAATTTCTCCTTTTTGCCCCAAAATAAGGGGAATTTCTGACTTTTTACCCTGAAATAAATGAAATTTCTGCAATTTTGCCTGAAAATAAGGGAAATTTTGCCTTTTTTGCCCCCCAAAAAAGGGGAATTTCTGCCTTTTGTCCCAAAATATAGCTAATTTCAGCATTTTACCTCAAAATAAGGAAAATTTCTCCCTTTTTGCCCTGAAATATATGAAATTTTTTCAATTTTTCCCCAAAATAAGGTGAATTTCTGCCTTTATGCCCCAAAATAAGGGTAATTTCTGCCTTTTTGCCCCAAAATAAGGGGAATTTCAGCATTTTTTCCTCAAAATAAGGGGAATTTCTGCCTTTTGCCCCAAAATATGGGGAATTTCTGCCTTTTTGCCCCAAAATAAGAGAAATTTTGCCTTTTTTCCCTGAAATAAGTGAAATTTCTGCAATTTTGCCCCAAAATAAGGGAAATTTCTGCAATTTTGCCCCAAAGTAAAGGAAATTTCTGCAGATTTGCCCCAAATAAGGGGAATTTCTGACTTTTTGCCCCAAAATTAGGGGAATTTTTGCAATTTTGCTCCAAATACGGGGAATTTCTGCCTTTTTGCCCGAAAATAAAGGGAATGTATACCTTTTTGCCATAAAAAAGGGAAATTTCTTCACTTTTGCCCCAAAATAAGGGGATTTTCGGACTTTTTGACTCAAAATAAGTGCAATTTCTGCCTTTTCCCCAAAAATAAATGGAATTTCTGCGTTTTTGGCCCAAAATAAGAGGAATTTCTGACTTTTTTCCCTGAAATAAGTGAAATTTCTCTAATTTTTCCCCAAAATAAGGGAAATGTCTGCTTTTTGCCCCAAAATAAAGGGAATTTCTGCCTTTTTGCCCCAAAATAGGGGGAATTTCAGCATTTTTTCTTCAAAATAAGGGGAATTTCTGCCTTTTGCCCCAAAATATGGGGAATTTCTGTCTTTTTGCTCCAAAATAAGAAAAATTTCTGCAATTTTGTACCAAGATAAAAAAAATTTCTGCCTTTTTGCCCCAAAATAAGAGAAATTTCTGCCTTATTTCCCTGAAATAAGTGAAATTTCTGCAATTTTGCCCCACAGTAAAGGAAATTTCTGCAATTTTGCCCCAAAATAAGGAGAATTTCAGCCTTTTTGCCCGAAAATTATGAAAATTTCTGCAATTTTTCTTCAAAATACGGAAAATTTTTGCCTTTTATCCCCAAAATAAAGGGGATTTCTGCATTTTTCCCAATATTAGGGGAATTTCTGCATTTTACCTCTAAATAAGGAGAATTTCTGCATTTTTCCTCAAAATAAGAAGAATTTCTGCCTTTTACCCCAAAATATGGTGAATTTCTGCCTTTTTGTTCCAAAATAAAGAAAATTTCTTTAATTTTGTACCATAATAAAAGAAATTTCTCCTTTTTGCCCCAAAATAAGGGGAATTTCTGACTTTATACCTTGAAATAAATGAAATTTCTGCAATTTTGCCCCAAAATAAGGGAAATTTGTGCCTTTTTTGGCCCAAAATAAAGGGGAATTTCTGCCTTTTGCCCCAAAATATAAGGAATTTCAGCATTTTACCTCAAAATAAGGGGAATTTTTGCTTTTTTGCAATGAAATATGTGAAATTTCTGCAATTTAACGCCAAAATAAGGTGAATTTCTGCCTTTTCCCTAAAATAATGGGAATTTTTGCCTTTTTGCCCTAAAATAAGAAAAATTTTTGTTTTTTCTTCTGAAATAAGTTAAATTTCTGCAATTTTGCCCTAAAATAAGGGAATTTTCTGCAATATTTCACAAATAATAAAGCAAATTTCTGCAATTTTGCCGCAAAATAAGGGGAATTTTTTTTTGCCCCCAAATAAAGCAAATTTCTGCAATTTTGCCGCAAAATAAGGGGAATTTTTGTTTTTTGCCCCCAAATAAAGCAAATTTCTTCAATTTTGCCCCAAAATAAGGGGAATTTCTGTTTTTTGCCCCCAAATAATGGAAATTTCTGCAATTTTGCCCTAAAATATAGGGAATTTCTGCCATTTGCCCCAAAATAAGGGGAATTTTTGCCGATTTGCCACAAAATAAAGAAAATTACTGCATGTTTTACCCCAAAATTAGGTGAATTTCTCCAATTTTGCTCCAAAATACGAGGAATTTCTGCGTTTTTCGCCGAAAATAAGGGGAATTTCTGCCATCTTGCCGCGAAATAAGTGAAATTTCTGCAGTTTTACCCCAAAATAAAGAAAATTTCTGCGGTTTTGCCCCAAAATTAGGGGAATTTCTGCAATTTTGCTCCAAAATACGGGGAATTTCTGCCTTTTTGCCCGAAAATAAAGGGAATGTATACCTTTTTGCCAAAAAAAAGGGAAATTTCTTCACTTTTGCCCCAAAATAAAGCGATTTTCTGCCTTTTTGACTCAAAATAAGTGCAATTTCTGCCTTTTCCCCAAAAATAAACGGAATTTCTGTCTTTTTGCCCCAAAATAAGGGGAAATTCTGACTTTTTGCCCTGAAATAAGTGAAATTTCTAAAATTTTTCCCCAAAATAAAGGAAATGTTTGCTTTTTGCCCCAAAATAAGAAGAATTTCTGCCTTTTTGCCCCAAAATAAGGGGAATTTCAGCCTTTTTTCCTCAAAATATGTGGAATTTATGCCTTTTGCCCCAAAATATGGGAAATTTATGCCTTTTTGCCCCAAAATAATAAAAATTTCTGCAATTTTGTACCAAAATAAAAGAAATTTCTGCCTTTTTGTTCCAAAATAAGAGAAATTTCTGCCTTTTTTCTTTGAAATAAGTGAAATTTCTGCAATTTTGCCCAAAAATAAGGGAAATTTCTGCAATTTTGCCCCAAAGTAGATGAAATTTCTGCAATTTTGCCCCAAATAAGGGGAATTTTTGAATTTTGCACCCGAAAAAGGAGATTTTCTGTCTTTTTGCCCCCAAATAAGGAGAATTTCAGCCTTTTTGCCCGAAAATTATGAGAATTTCTGAAATTTTTCTTCAAAATACAGAAAATTTCTGCCTTTTAGCCCCAAAATAAAGGGAATTTCTGCATTTTTCCCCAATATTAGGGGAATTTCTGCATTTTACCTTTAAATAAAAGGAATTTCTGCATGTTACCTCAAAACAAGAAGAATTTCTGCCTTTTACCCCAAAATATGGGGAATTTCTGCCTTTTTGTTCCAAAATAAAGAAAATTTCTTCAATTTTGTACCATAATAAAAGAAATTTCTCCTTTTTGCCCCAATATAAGGGGAATTTCTGACTTTTTACCCTGAAATAAATGAAATTTCTGCAATTTTGCCTGAAAATAAGGGAAATTTTGCCTTTTTTGCCCCCAAAAAAAGGGGAATTTCTCCCTTTTGTCCCAAAATATAGCTAATTTCAGCATTTTACCTCAAAATAAATAAAATTTCTCTCTTTTTGCCCTGAAATATATGAAATTTTTTCAATTTTTCCCCAAAATAAGGTGAATTTCTGCCTTTATGCCCCAAAATAAGGATAATTTCTGCCTTTTTGCCCCAAAATAAGGGGAATTGCAGCATTTTTTCCTCAAAATAAGGGGAATTTCTGCCTTTTGCCCCAAAATATGGGGAATTTCTGCCTTTTTGCCCGAAAATAAAGGAAATGTATACCTTTTTGCCATAAAAAAAGAAATTTCTCAATTTTTGCCCCAAAAGAAGGGGATTTTCCATTTTTTTGACTCATAATAAGTGCAATTTCTGCCTTTTCCACAAAAATACACGGATTTTCTGTCATTTTGCCCCATAATAAGGGGAATTTCTGACTTTTTGCCCTGAAATAAGTTTAATTTCTAAAATTTTACCCCAAAATAAGGGAAATGTTTGCTTTTTGCCTCAAAATAATGAGAATTTCTGCCTTTTTGCCCCCAAATAAGGGGAATTTCAGCCTTTTTACTTCAAAATAAGGGGAATTTCTGCCTTTTTGCCCCAAAATAAGAAAAATTTCTGTAATTTTGTACGAAAATAAAAGTAATTTCTGCTTTTTGCCCCAAAATAAAAGAAATTTCTGCCTTTTTTCTTTGAAATAAGTGAAATTTTCATAATTTTGGCCCAAAATAAGGGAAATTTCTGCAATTTTGCTTCAAAGTAAAGGAAATTTCTGCAATTTTGCCCCAAATAAGGGGAATTTCTGACTTTTTGCACCCGAAAAAAGGAGATTTTCTGTCTTTTTGCCCCAAAATAAGGAGAATTTCAGCCTTTTTGCCCGAAAATTATGAGAATTTCTGCAATTTTCTTCAAAATACGGAAAATTTCTGCCTTTTAGCCGCAAAATAAAGGGAATTTCTGCATTTTTCCCAATATTAGGGAAATTTCTGCATTTTACCTCTAAATAAGGGGAATTTCTGCATTTTACTTCAAAATAAGAAGAATTTCTGCCTTTTACCGCAAATTATGGGGAATTTCTGCCTTTTTGTTCCAAAATAAAGAAAATTTCTTCAATTTTGTACCAAAATAAAAGAAATTTCTACTTTTTGCCCCGAAATAAGGGGAATTTCTGACTTTTTACACTGAAATAAATGAAATTTGTGCAATTTTGCCCAAAAATAAGGGAAATTTGTGCCTTTTTGCCCCAAAATTATGGGAATTTCTGCCTTTTGCCCCAAATATGGGGAATTTCAGCATTTTACCTCATAATAAGGGGAATTTCTGCCTTTTTGCCCTGAAATATATGAAATTTCTGCAATTTTACCTCAAAATAAAGTGAATTTCTGCTTTTTTGCCCCAAAATAATTGGAATTTCTGACTTTTTGCCCCAATATAAGAAAAATTTTTGCTTTTTTTTCTGAAATAATGAAATTTCTGTAATTTTGCCCTAAAATAAAAGAAAGTTCTGCAATTTTTCCCCATAATAAAGAAAATTTCTGAAATTTTGCCGCAAAGTAAAGAAAATTTTAGCAATTTTCCCCCAATAAGGGGAATTTCTGTCTTTTTGCCCTAAAATTGGGGGAATTTCTGCAATTTTGCTCCAAAATACGTGGAATTTCTTCATTTTGGCCGAAAATAAAGGGAATGTATACCTTTTCGCCATAAAAAAGGAAAATTTCTTCACTTTTGCTTCAAAATAAGGGCATTTTCCGCCTTTCTGACTAAAAATACGTGCAATTTCTGCCTTTTCCCCAAAAATAAACGGAATTTCTGTCTTTTTGCCCAAAAATAAGGGGAATTTCTGACTTTTTCCCTGAAAAAAGTGAAATTTCTAAATTTTTCCCCAAAATAAGGGAAATGTCTGCTTTTTGCCCCAAAATAAAGAGAATTTCTGCCTTTTTGCCCCAAAATAGGGGGAATTTCAGCTTTTTTTCCTCAAAATAAGGGGAATTTCTGCCTTTTGCCCCAAAATATGGGGAATTTCTGTCTTTTTAACCCCAAAATAAGAAAAATTTCTGCAATTTTGTACCAAAATAAAAGAAATTTCTGCATTTTTGCCCCAAAATAAGAGAAATTTCTGCCTTATTTCCCTGAAATAAGTGAAATTTCTGCAATTTTGCCCCAAAATAATGGAAATTTCTGCAATTTTGCCCCAAAACAAGGGAAATTTCTGCAATTTTGCCCCACAGTAAAGGAAATTTCTGCAATTTTGCCCCAAAATAAGGAGAATTTCAGACTTTTTGCCCGAAAATTATGAAAATTTCTGCAATTTTCTTCAAAATACGGAAAATTTCTGCCTTTTAGCCGCAAAATAAAGGGAATTTCTGCATTTTTCCCAATATTAGGGAAATTTCTGCATTTTACCTCTAAATAAGGGGAATTTCTGCATTTTACTTCAAAATAAGAAGAATTTCTGCCTTTTACCGCAAATTATGGGGAATTTCTGCCTTTTTGTTCCAAAATAAAGAAAATTTCTTCAATTTTGTACCAAAATAAAAGAAATTTCTACTTTTTGCCCCGAAATAAGGGGAATTTCTGACTTTTTACACTGAAATAAATGAAATTTGTGCAATTTTGCCCAAAAATAAGGGAAATTTGTGCCTTTTTGCCCCAAAATTATGGGAATTTCTGCCTTTTGCCCCAAATATGGGGAATTTCAGCATTTTACCTCATAATAAGGGGAATTTCTGCCTTTTTGCCCTGAAATATATGAAATTTCTGCAATTTTACCTCAAAATAAAGTGAATTTCTGCTTTTTTGCCCCAAAATAATTGGAATTTCTGACTTTTTGCCCCAATATAAGAAAAATTTTTGCTTTTTTTTCTGAAATAATGAAATTTCTGTAATTTTGCCCTAAAATAAAAGAAAGTTCTGCAATTTTTCCCCATAATAAAGAAAATTTCTGAAATTTTGCCGCAAAGTAAAGAAAATTTTAGCAATTTTCCCCCAATAAGGGGAATTTCTGTCTTTTTGCCCTAAAATTGGGGGAATTTCTGCAATTTTGCTCCAAAATACGTGGAATTTCTTCATTTTGGCCGAAAATAAAGGGAATGTATACCTTTTCGCCATAAAAAAGGAAAATTTCTTCACTTTTGCTTCAAAATAAGGGCATTTTCCGCCTTTCTGACTAAAAATACGTGCAATTTCTGCCTTTTCCCCAAAAATAAACGGAATTTCTGTCTTTTTGCCCAAAAATAAGGGGAATTTCTGACTTTTTCCCTGAAAAAATTGAAATTTCTAAATTTTTCCCCAAAATAAGGGAAATGTCTGCTTTTTGCCCCAAAATAAAGAGAATTTCTGCCTTTTTGCCCCAAAATAGGGGGAATTTCAGCTTTTTTTCCTCAAAATAAGGGGAATTTCTGCCTTTTGCCCCAAAATATGGGGAATTTCTGTCTTTTTAACCCCAAAATAAGAAAAATTTCTGCAATTTTGTACCAAAATAAAAGAAATTTCTGCATTTTTGCCCCAAAATAAGAGAAATTTCTGCCTTATTTCCCTGAAATAAGTGAAATTTCTGCAATTTTGCCCCAAAATAATGGAAATTTCTGCAATTTTGCCCCAAAACAAGGGAAATTTCTGCAATTTTGCCCCACAGTAAAGGAAATTTCTGCAATTTTGCCCCAAAATAAGGAGAATTTCAGACTTTTTGCCCGAAAATTATGAAAATTTCTGCAATTTTCTTCAAAATACGGAAAATTTCTGCCTTTTAGCCGCAAAATAAAGGGAATTTCTGCATTTTTCCCAATATTAGGGAAATTTCTGCATTTTACCTCTAAATAAGGGGAATTTCTGCATTTTACTTCAAAATAAGAAGAATTTCTGCCTTTTACCGCAAATTATGGGGAATTTCTGCCTTTTTGTTCCAAAATAAAGAAAATTTCTTCAATTTTGTACCAAAATAAAAGAAATTTCTACATTTTGCCCCGAAATAAGGGGAATTTCTGACTTTTTACACTGAAATAAATGAAATTTGTGCAATTTTGCCCGAAAATAAGGGAAATTTGTTCCTTTTTGCCCCAAAATTATGGGAATTTCTGCCTTTTGCCCCAAATATGGGGAATTTCAGCATTTTACCTCATAACAAGGGGAATTTCTGCCTTTTTGCGCTGAAATATATGAAATTTCTGCAATTTTACCTCAAAATAAAGTGAATTTCTGCTTTTTTGCCCCAAAATAATTGGAATTTCTGCCTTTTTGCCCCAATATAAGAAAAATTTTTGCTTTTTTTTCTGAAATAATTGAAATTTCTGTAATTTTGCCCTAAAATAAAAGAAAGTTCTGCAATTTTTCCCCATAATAAAGAAAATTTCTGAAATTTTGCCGCAAAGTAAAGGAAATTTTTGCAATTTTCCCCCAATAAGGGGAATTTCTGCCTTTTTGCCCTAAAATTAGGGGAATTTCTGCAATTTTGCTCCAAAATACGTGGAATTTCTTCATTTTGCCCGAACATAAAGGGAATGTATACCTTTTCGCCATAAAAAAAGGGAAATTTCTTCACTTTTGCTTCAAAATAAGGGCATTTTCCGCATTTCTGACTAAAAATATGTGCAATTTCTGCCTTTTCCCCAAAAATAAACGGAATTTCTATCTTTTTGCCCAAAATTAAGGGGAATTTCTGACTTTTTTCCCTGAAAAAAGTGAAATTTCTAAATTTTTCCCCAAAATAAGGGAAATGTCTGCTTTTTGCCCCAAAATAAGGGGAATTTCTACCTTTTTGCCCCAAAATATGGGGAATTTCAGCCTTTTTTCCTCAAAATAAGGAGAATTTCTGCCTTTTGCCCCAAAATATGGGGAATTTCTGTCTTTTTACCCCAAAATAAGAAAAATTTCTGCAATTTTGTACCAAAATAAAAGAAATTTCTGCATTTTTGCCCCAAAATAAGAGAAATTTCTGCCTTATTTCCCTAAAATAAGTGAAATTTCTGCAATTTTGCCCCAAAACAAGGGAAATTTCTGCAATTTTGCCCCACAGTAAAGGAAATTTCTGCAATTTTGCCCCAAAATAAGGAGAATTTCAGCCTTTTTGCCCGAAAATTATGACAATTTCTTCAATTTTTCTTCAAAATACGGAAAATTTCTGCCTTTTAGCCGCAAAATAAAGGGTATTTCTGCATTTTTCCCCAATATTAGGGAAATTTCTGCATTTTACCTCTAAATAAGGGGAATTTCTGCATTTTTCCTCAAAATAAGAAGAATTTCTGCCTTTTACCCCAAAATATGGTGAATTTCTGCCTTTTTGTTCCAAAATAAAGAAAATTTCTTCAATTTTGTACCATAATAATAGAAATTTCCTTTTTTTGCTTCAAAATAAGGGGAATTTCTGACATTATACCTTGAAATAAATGAAATTTCTGCAATTTTGCCCGAAAATAGGGGAAATTTGTGCCTTTTTTGGCCCAAAATAAGGGGAATGTCTGCCTTTTGCCCCAAAATATGGGGAATTTCAGCATTTTACCTCAAAATAAAAGGAATTTCTGCTTTTTTGCAAAGAAATATGTGAAATTTCTGCAATTTTACCCCAAAATAAGGTGAATTTCTGCCTTTTTGCCCCAAAGTAATGGGAATTTCTGCTTTTTTGCCCCAAAATAAGAAAATTTTTGTTTTTTCTTCTGAAATAAGTTAAATTTCTGCACTTTTGCCCTAAAATAAGGGAATTTTCTGCAATATTTCCCAAATAATAAAGCAAATTTCTGCAATTTTGCCGCAAAATAAGGGGAATTTCTGTTTTTTGCCCCCAAATAAAGCAAATTTCTGCAATTTTGCCCCGAAATAAGGGGAATTTCTGTTTTTTGTCCTCAAATAAGGGAAATTTCTGCAATTTTGCCCTAAAATAAAGGGAATTTCTGCCATTTGCCCCAAAATAAGAGGAATTTCTGCCTATTTGCCACAAAATAAAGAAAATTACTGCATGTTTTACCCCAAAATTAGGTGAATTTCTGCAATTTTGCTCCAAAATACGAGGATTTTCTGTGTTTTTGGCCGAAAATAAAAGGAATTTCTGCCATCTTGCCGTGAAATAAGTGAAATTTCTACAGTATTACCCCAAAATAAGGGGAATTTCTGCGTTTTTGCCTCAAAATTAGGGGAATTTCTGCAATTTTGCTCCAAAATACGGGGAATTTCAGCCTTTTTTCCCGAAAATAAAAGGAATGTATATATTTTTGCCATAAAAAAGGGAAATTTCTTCACTTTTGCCCCAAAATAAAGCGATTTTCCGCCTTTTTGACTCAAAGTAAGTGCAATTTCTGCCTTTTCCCAAAAAATAAATGGAATTTCTGTCTTTTTGCCCCAAAATAGGGAGAATTTCTGACTTTTTGCCCTGAAATAAGTGAAATTTCTAAAATTATTCCCTAAAATAAAGGAAATGTCTGCTTTTTGCCACAAAATAAGGGGAATTTCAGCCTTTTTTCTTCAAAATAAGTGGAATTTCTGCCTTTTGCCCCAAAATATGGGAAATTTATGCTTTTGACCCAAATAAGAAAAATTTCTGAAATTTTGTATCAAAATAGAAGAAATTTCTGCCTTTTTGTTCCAAAATAAGAGAAATTTCTGCCTTTTTTCTCTGAAATAAGTAAAATTTCTGCAATTTTGCCCCAAAATAAGGGAAATTTCTGCAATTTTGCCACAAAGTAGAAAAAATTTCTGCAATTTTGCCTCAAATATGAGGAATTTCTAAATTTTGGCACCCAAAAAAAAAGAGATTTTCTGTCTTTTTGCCCCAAAATAAGGAGAATTTCAGCCTTTTTGCCCGAAAATTATGAGAATTTCTGCAATTTTTCTTCAAAATACAGAAAATTTCTGCCTTTTAGCCCCAAAATAAAAGGAATTTCTGCATTTTTCCCCAATATTAGGGGAATTTCTGCATTTTACCTCTAAATAAAAAGAATTTCTGCATGTTACCTCAAAATAAGAAGAATTTCTGCCTTTTACCCCAAAATATGGGGAATTTCTGCCTTTTTGTTCCAAAATAAAGAAAATTTCTTCAATTTTGTACCATAATAAAAGAAATTTCTCCTTTTTGCCCCAAAATTAGGGGAATTTCTGACGTTTTACCCTGAAATAAATGAAATTTCTGCAATTTTGCCCGAAAATAAGGGAAGTTTGTTCCTTTTTTGGCCCAAAATAAGGGGAATTTCTGCCTTTTGCACCAAAATATGGGGAATTTCAGCATTTTACCTCAAAATAAGGGGAATTTCTGTTTTTTGCAATGAAATATTTGAAATTTCTGCAATTTAACCCCAAAATAAGGTGAATTTCTGCCTTTTTGCCCCAAAATAATAAGAATTTCTGCCTTTATGCCCCAAAATAAGAAAAATTTTTGTTTTTTCTTCTGAAATAAGTGTAATTTCTGCACTTTTGCCCTAAAATAAGGGAATTTTCTGCAATTGTTCCCCAATAATAAAGCAAATTTCTTCAATTTTGCCGCAAAATAAGGTTAATTTCAGTTTTTTGCCCCCAAATAAAGCAAATTTCTGCAATTTTGTCCCAAAATAAGGGGAATATCTGTTTTTTGCCCCCAAGTAAGGAAAATTTCTGCTATTTTGCCCTAAAATAATGGGAATTTCTGCCATTTGCCCCAAAATAAGGGGAATTGTTGCCTATTTGCCACAAAATAAAGAAAATTACTGCATGTTTTGCCCCAAAATTAGGTGAATTTCTGCAATTTTGCTCCAAAATACGAGGATTTTCTGCGTTTTTCGCCGAAAATAAGGGGAATTTCTGCCATCTTGCCGCGAAATAAGTGAAATTTCTGCAGTTTTACCCTAAAATAAGGGGAATTTCTGCAATTTTGCTCCAAAATACGGGGAATTTCTGCCTTTTTGCCCGAATATAAAGGGAATGTATAACTTTTTGCCATAAAAAAGGAAAATTTCTTCACTTTTGCCCCAAAATAAGGCGATTTTCAGCCTTTTTGACTCAAAATAAGTGCAATTTCTGCCTTTTCCTAAAAAATAAACAGAATTTCTGTCTTTTTGCCTCAAAATAAGGAGAATTTCTGAATTTTTGCCTAGAAATAAGTGAAATTTCAAAAATTTTTCACCAAAATAAGGGAAATGTCTGCTTTTTGCCCCAAAATAAGGGAAATTTCTGCCTTTTTGCCCCAAAATAAAGGGAATTTCAGGTATTTTTTTCCTCCAATAAAGGGGAATTTCTGCCTTTTGCCACAAAATATGTGAAATTTCTGCAATTTTACCCCAAAATAAGGTGAATTTATGCCTTTTTGCCCCAAAATAATTGGAATTTCTGCCTTTTTGCCCCAAAATAAGAAAATTTTTTTTTTCTGAAATAAGTGAAATTTCTGTAATTTTGCCCTAAAATAAAAGAAATTTCTGCAATTTTTCACCATAATAAAGAAAATTTCTGCAATTTTGCCGCAAAGTAGAGGAAATTTCTGCAATTTTCCCCCAATAAGGGGAATTCCTGTCTTTTTGCCCCAAAATTAGAGGAATTTCTGCAATTTTGCTCCAAAATACGTGGAATTTCTGCATTTTGCCCGAAAATAAATGGAATGTATACCTTTTCGCCATAAAAAAGGGAAATTTCTTCACTTTTGCTTCAAAATAAGGGCATTTTCCGCCTTTTTGACTCAAAATAAGTGCAATTTCTGCCTTTTCCCCAAGAATAAACGGAATTTCTGACTTTTTGCCCCAAAATAAGAAGAATTTCTGACTTTTTGCCCTGAAATAAGTGAAATTTCTAAATTTTTCCCCAAAATAAGGGAAATGTCTGCTTTTTGCCCCAAAATAGGGGGAATTTCAGCCTTTTTTCCTCAAAATAAGGGGAATTTCTGCCTTTTGCCCCAAAATATGGGGAATTTCTGTCTTTTTGCTCCAAAATAAGAAAAATTTCTGCAATTTTGTACCAAAATAAAAGAAATTTCTGCCTTTTTGCCCCAAAATAAGAGAAATTTCTGCCTTATTTCCCTGAAATAAGTGAAATTTCTGCAATTTTGCCCCAAAACAAGGGAAATTTCTGCAATTTTGCCCCAAAATAAGGTTAATTTCTGCAATTTTGCCCCACAGTAAAGGAAATTTCTGCAATTTTGCCCCAAAATAAGGAGAATTTCAGCCTTTTTGCCCGAAAATTATGAAAATTTCTGCAATTTTTCTTCAAAATATGGAAAATTTCTGCTTTTTAGCCCCACAATAGAGGGAATTTCTGCATTTTTTCCCAATATTAGGGAAATTTCTGCATTTTACCTCTAAATAAGGGGAATTTCTGCATTTTTCCTCAAAATAAGAAGAATTTCTGCCTTTTACCCCAAAATATGGTGAATTTCTGCCTTTTTGTTCCAAAATAAAGAAAATTTCTTTAATTTTGTACCATAATAAAAGAAATTTCTCCTTTTTGCCCCAAAATAAGGGGAATTTCTGACTTTATACCTTGAAATAAATGAAATTTCTGCAATTTTGCCCCAAAATAAGGGAAATTTGTGCCTTTTTTGGCCCAAAATAAGGGGAATTTCTGCCTTTTGCCCCAAAATATAAGGAATTTCAGCATTTTACCTCAAAATAAGGGGAATTTTTGCTTTTTTGCAATGAAATATGTGAAATTTCTGCAATTTAACCCCAAAATAAGGTGAATTTCTGGCTTTTTGCCTCAAAATAATGGGAATTTTTGCCTTTTTGCCCTAAAATAAGAAAAATTTTTGTTTTTTCTTCTGAAATAAGTTAAATTTCTGCACTTT
Source organism: Micromys minutus (assembly GCF_963924665.1). Classification (NCBI taxonomy): domain Eukaryota; kingdom Metazoa; phylum Chordata; class Mammalia; order Rodentia; family Muridae; genus Micromys; species Micromys minutus. The sequence goes on from NW_027667748.1 coordinate 66,921, forward strand.
TGCCCTAAAATAAGGGAATTTTCTGCAATATTTCACAAATAATAAAGCAAATTTCTGCAATTTTGCCGCAAAATAAGGGGAATTTTTGTCTTTTGCCCCCAAATAAAGCAAATTTCTGCAATTTTGCCCCAAAATAATGGGAATTTCTGTTTTTTGCCCCCAAATAATGGAAATTTCTGCAATTTTGCCCTAAAATAAAGGGAATTTCTGCCATTTGCCCCAAAATAAGGGGAATTTTTGCCTATTTGCCACAAAATAAAGAAAATTACTGCACGTTTTACCCCAAAATTAGGTGAATTTCTCCAATTATGCTCCAAAATACGAGGATTTTCTGCGTTTTTCGCCGAAAATAAGGGGAATTTCTGCCATCTTGCCGTGAAATAAGTGAAATTTTTGCAGGTTTACCCCAAAATAAAGGGAATTTCTGCGTTTTTGCCCCAAAATTAGGGGAATTTCTGCAATTTTGCTCCAAAATACGGGGAATTTCTGCATTTTTGCCCGAAAATAAAGGGAATGTATACCTTTTTGCCAAAAAAAAGGGAAATTTCTTCACTTTTGCCCCAAAATAAAGCGATTTTCTGCCTTTTTGACTCAAAATAAGTGCAATTTCTGCCTTTTCCCCAAAAATAAACGGAATTTCTGTCTTTTTGCCCCAAAATAAGGGGAAATTCTGACTTTTTGCCCTGAAATAAGTGAAATTTCTAAAATTTTTCCCCAAAATAAGGGAAATGTCTGCTTTTTGCCCCAAAATAAGAAGAATTTCTGCCTTTTTGCCCCAAAATAAGGGGAATTTCAGCCTTTTTTCCTCAAAATAAGTGGAATTTCTGCCTTTTGCCCCAAAATATGGGAAATTTATGCCTTTTTGCCCCAAATTAAGAAAAATTTCTGCAATTTTGTACCAAAATAAAAGAAATTTCTACCTTTTTGTTCCAAAATAAGAGAAATTTCTGCCTTTTTCCCTTAAAGAAGTGAAATTTCTGCAATTTTGCCCAAAAATAATGGAAATTTCTGCAATTTTGCCCCAAAGTAGAGGAAATTTCTGCAATTTTGCCCCAAATAAGGGGAATTTTTGAATTTTGCACCCGAAAAAGGAGATTTTCTGTCTTTTTGCCCCCAAATAAGGAGAATTTCAGCATTTTTGCCCGAAAATTATGAGAATTTCTGCAATTTTTCTTAAAAATACGGAAAATTTCTGCCTTTTAGCCCCAAAATAAAGGGAATTTCTGCATTTTTCCCCAATATTAGGGGAATTTCTGCATTTTACCTCTAAATAAAAGGAATTTCTGCATGTTACCTCAAAACAAGAAGAATTTCTGCCTTTTACATCAAAATATGGGGAATTTCTGCCTTTTTGTTCCAAAATAAAGAAAATTTCTTCAATTTTGTACCATAATAAAAGAAATTTCTCCTTTTTGCCCCAAAATAAGGGGAATTTCTGACTTTTTACCCTGAAATAAATGAAATTTCTGCAATTTTGCCTGAAAATAAGGGAAATTTTGCCTTTTTTGCCCCCCAAAAAAGGGGAATTTCTGCCTTTTGTCCCAAAATATAGCTAATTTCAGCATTTTACCTCAAAATAAGGAAAATTTCTCCCTTTTTGCCCTGAAATATATGAAATTTTTTCAATTTTTCCCCAAAATAAGGTGAATTTCTGCCTTTATGCCCCAAAATAAGGGTAATTTCTGCCTTTTTGCCCCAAAATAAGGGGAATTTCAGCATTTTTTCCTCAAAATAAGGGGAATTTCTGCCTTTTGCCCCAAAATATGGGGAATTTCTGCCTTTTTGCCCCAAAATAAGAGAAATTTTGCCTTTTTTCCCTGAAATAAGTGAAATTTCTGCAATTTTGCCCCAAAATAAGGGAAATTTCTGCAATTTTGCCCCAAAGTAAAGGAAATTTCTGCAGATTTGCCCCAAATAAGGGGAATTTCTGACTTTTTGCCCCAAAATTAGGGGAATTTTTGCAATTTTGCTCCAAATACGGGGAATTTCTGCCTTTTTGCCCGAAAATAAAGGGAATGTATACCTTTTTGCCATAAAAAAGGGAAATTTCTTCACTTTTGCCCCAAAATAAGGGGATTTTCGGACTTTTTGACTCAAAATAAGTGCAATTTCTGCCTTTTCCCCAAAAATAAATGGAATTTCTGCGTTTTTGCCCCAAAATAAGAGGAATTTCTGACTTTTTTCCCTGAAATAAGTGAAATTTCTCTAATTTTTCCCCAAAATAAGGGAAATGTCTGCTTTTTGCCCCAAAATAAAGGGAATTTCTGCCTTTTTGCCCCAAAATAGGGGGAATTTCAGCATTTTTTCTTCAAAATAAGGGGAATTTCTGCCTTTTGCCCCAAAATATGGGGAATTTCTGTCTTTTTGCTCCAAAATAAGAAAAATTTCTGCAATTTTGTACCAAGATAAAAAAAATTTCTGCCTTTTTGCCCCAAAATAAGAGAAATTTCTGCCTTATTTCCCTGAAATAAGTGAAATTTCTGCAATTTTGCCCCAAAACAAGGGAATTTTCTGCAATTTTGCCCCAAAATAAGGGTAATTTCTGCAATTTTGCCCCACAGTAAAGGAAATTTCTGCAATTTTGCCCCAAAATAAGGAGAATTTCAGCCTTTTTGCCCGAAAATTATGAAAATTTCTGCAATTTTTCTTCAAAATATGGAAAATTTTTGCCTTTTATCCCCAAAATAAAGGGGATTTCTGCATTTTTCCCAATATTAGGGGAATTTCTGCATTTTACCTCTAAATAAGGAGAATTTCTGCATTTTTCCTCAAAATAAGAAGAATTTCTGCCTTTTACCCCAAAATATGGTGAATTTCTGCCTTTTTGTTCCAAAATAAAGAAAATTTCTTTAATTTTGTACCATAATAAAAGAAATTTCTCCTTTTTGCCCCAAAATAAGGGGAATTTCTGACTTTATACCTTGAAATAAATGAAATTTCTGCAATTTTGCCCCAAAATAAGGGAAATTTGTGCCTTTTTTGGCCCAAAATAAGGGGAATTTCTGCCTTTTGCCCCAAAATATAAGGAATTTCAGCATTTTACCTCAAAATAAGGGGAATTTTTGCTTTTTTGCAATGAAATATGTGAAATTTCTGCAATTTAACGCCAAAATAAGGTGAATTTCTGCCTTTTCCCTAAAATAATGGGAATTTTTGCCTTTTTGCCCTAAAATAAGAAAAATTTTTGTTTTTTCTTCTGAAATAAGTTAAATTTCTGCAATTTTGCCCTAAAATAAGGGAATTTTCTGCAATATTTCACAAATAATAAAGCAAATTTCTGCAATTTTGCCGCAAAATAAGGGGAATTTTTTTTTGCCCCCAAATAAAGCAAATTTCTGCAATTTTGCCGCAAAATAAGGGGAATTTTTGTTTTTTGCCCCCAAATAAAGCAAATTTCTTCAATTTTGCCCCAAAATAAGGGGAATTTCTGTTTTTTGCCCCCAAATAATGGAAATTTCTGCAATTTTGCCCTAAAATAAAGGGAATTTCTGCCATTTGCCCCAAAATAAGGGGAATTTTTGCCGATTTGCCACAAAATAAAGAAAATTACTGCATGTTTTACCCCAAAATTAGGTGAATTTCTCCAATTTTGCTCCAAAATACGAGGATTTTCTGCGTTTTTCGCCGAAAATAAGGGGAATTTCTGCCATCTTGCCGCGAAATAAGTGAAATTTCTGCAGTTTTACCCCAAAATAAAGAAAATTTCTGCGGTTTTGCCCCAAAATTAGGGGAATTTCTGCAATTTTGCTCCAAAATACGGGGAATTTCTGCCTTTTTGCCCGAAAATAAAGGGAATGTATACCTTTTTGCCAAAAAAAGGGAAATTTCTTCACTTTTGCCCCAAAATAAAGCGATTTTCTGCCTTTTTGACTCAAAATAAGTGCAATTTCTGCCTTTTCCCCAAAAATAAACGGAATTTCTGTCTTTTTGCCCCAAAATAAGGGGAAATTCTGACTTTTTGCCCTGAAATAAGTGAAATTTCTAAAATTTTTCCCCAAAATAAGGGAAATGTTTGCTTTTTGCCCCAAAATAAGAAGAATTTCTGCCTTTTTGCCCCAAAATAAGGGGAATTTCAGCCTTTTTTCCTCAAAATACGTGGAATTTCTGCCTTTTGCCCCAAAATATGGGAAATTTATGCCTTTTTGCCCCAAAATAATAAAAATTTCTGCAATTTTGTACCAAAATAAAAGAAATTTCTGCCTTTTTGTTCCAAAATAAGAGAAATTTCTGCCTTTTTTCCCTTAAATAAGTGAAATTTCTGCAATTTTGCCCAAAAATAAGGGAAATTTCTGCAATTTTGCCCCAAAGTAGATGAAATTTCTGCAATTTTGCCCCAAATAAGGGGAATTTTTGAATTTTGCACCCGAAAAAGGAGATTTTCTGTCTTTTTGCCCCCAAATAAGGAGAATTTCAGCCTTTTTGCCCGAAAATTATGAGAATTTCTGAAATTTTTCTTCAAAATACAGAAAATTTCTGCCTTTTAGCCCCAAAATAAAGGGAATTTCTGCATTTTTCCCCAATATTAGGGGAATTTCTGCATTTTACCTTTAAATAAAAGGAATTTCTGCATGTTACCTCAAAACAAGAAGAATTTCTGCCTTTTACCCCAAAATATGGGGAATTTCTGCCTTTTTGTTCCAAAATAAAGAAAATTTCTTCAATTTTGTACCATAATAAAAGAAATTTCTCCTTTTTGCCCCAATATAAGGGGAATTTCTGACTTTTTACCCTGAAATAAATGAAATTTCTGCAATTTTGCCTGAAAATAAGGGAAATTTTGCCTTTTTTGCCCCCAAAAAAGGGGGAATTTCTCCCTTTTGTCCCAAAATATAGCTAATTTCAGCATTTTACCTCAAAATAAATAAAATTTCTCTCTTTTTGCCCTGAAATATATGAAATTTTTTCAATTTTTCCCCAAAATAAGGTGAATTTCTGCCTTTATGCCCCAAAATAAGGATAATTTCTGCCTTTTTGCCCCAAAATAAGGGGAATTGCAGCATTTTTTCCTCAAAATAAGGGGAATTTCTGCCTTTTGCCCCAAAATATGGGGAATTTCTGCCTTTTTGCCCGAAAATAAAGGAAATGTATACCTTTTTGCCATAAAAAAAGAAATTTCTCAATTTTTGCCCCAAAAGAAGGGGATTTTCCATTTTTTTGACTCATAATAAGTGCAATTTCTGCCTTTTCCCCAAAAATACACGGATTTTCTGTCATTTTGCCCCATAATAAGGGGAATTTCTGACTTTTTGCCCTGAAATAAGTTTAATTTCTAAAATTTTACCCCAAAATAAGGGAAATGTTTGCTTTTTGCCTCAAAATAATGAGAATTTCTGCCTTTTTGCCCCCAAATAAGGGGAATTTCAGCCTTTTTACTTCAAAATAAGGGGAATTTCTGCCTTTTTGCCCCAAAATAAGAAAAATTTCTGTAATTTTGTACGAAAATAAAAGTAATTTCTTTTTGCCCCAAAATAAAAGAAATTTCTGCCTTTTTTCTTTGAAATAAGTGAAATTTTCATAATTTTGGCCCAAAATAAGGGAAATTTCTGCAATTTTGCTTCAAAGTAAAGGAAATTTCTGCAATTTTGCCCCAAATAAGGGGAATTTCTGACTTTTTGCACCCGAAAAAAGGAGATTTTCTGTCTTTTTGCCCCAAAATAAGGAGAATTTCAGCCTTTTTGTCCGAAAATTATGAGAATTTCTGCAATTTTTCTTCAAAATATGGAAAATTCCTGCCCTTTACCCCCAAATAAAGAGAATTTCTGCATTTTCCCTAATATTAGGGAAATTTCTGCATTTTACCTCTAAATAAGGGGAATTTCTGCATTTTACTTCAAAATAAGAAGAATTTCTGCCTTTTACCGCAAATTATGGGGAATTTCTGCCTTTTTGTTCCAAAATAAAGAAAATTTCTTCAATTTTGTACCATAATAAAAGAAATTTCTACTTTTTGCCCCGAAATAAGAGGAATTTCTGAATTTTTACAATGAAATAAATGAAATTTGTGCAATTTTGCCCAAAAATAAGGGAAATTTGTGCCTTTTTGCCCCAAAATTATGGGAATTTCTGCCTTTTGCCCCAAATATGGGGAATTTCAGCATTTTACCTCATAATAAGGGGAATTTCTGCCTTTTTGCCCGGAAATATATGAAATTTCTGCAATTTTACCTCAAAATAAAGTGAATTTCTGCTTTTTTGCCCCAAAATAATTGGAATTTCTGACTTTTTGCCCCAATATAAGAAAAATTTTTGCTTTTTTTTCTGAAATAATGAAATTTCTGTAATTTTGCCCTAAAATAAAAGAAAGTTCTGCAATTTTTCCCCATAATAAAGAAAATTTCTGAAATTTTGCCGCAAAGTAAAGAAAATTTTAGCAATTTTCCCCCAATAAGGGGAATTTCTGTCTTTTTGCCCTAAAATTGGGGGAATTTCTGCAATTTTGCTCCAAAATACGTGGAATTTCTTCATTTTGGCCGAAAATAAAGGGAATGTATACCTTTTCGCCATAAAAAAGGAAAATTTCTTCACTTTTGCTTCAAAATAAGGGCATTTTCCGCCTTTCTGACTAAAAATACGTGCAATTTCTGCCTTTTCCCCAAAAATAAACGGAATTTCTGTCTTTTTGCCCCAAAATAAGGGGAATTTCTGACTTTTTCCCTGAAAAAAGTGAAATTTCTAAATTTTTCCCCAAAATAAGGGAAATGTCTGCTTTTTGCCCCAAAATAAAGAGAATTTCTGCCTTTTTGCCCCAAAATAGGGGGAATTTCAGCTTTTTTTCCTCAAAATAAGGGGAATTTCTGCCTTTTGCCCCAAAATATGGGGAATTTCTGTCTTTTTAACCCCAAAATAAGAAAAATTTCTGCAATTTTGTACCAAAATAAAAGAAATTTCTGCATTTTTGCCCCAAAATAAGAGAAATTTCTGCCTTATTTCCCTGAAATAAGTGAAATTTCTGCAATTTTGCCCCAAAATAATGGAAATTTCTGCAATTTTGCCCCAAAACAAGGGAAATTTCTGCAATTTTGCCCCACAGTAAAGGAAATTTCTGCAATTTTGCCCCAAAATAAGGAGAATTTCAGACTTTTTGCCCGAAAATTATGAAAATTTCTGCAATTTTCTTCAAAATACGGAAAATTTCTGCCTTTTAGCCGCAAAATAAAGGGAATTTCTGCATTTTTCCCAATATTAGGGAAATTTCTGCATTTTACCTCTAAATAAGGGGAATTTCTGCATTTTACTTCAAAATAAGAAGAATTTCTGCCTTTTACCGCAAATTATGGGGAATTTCTGCCTTTTTGTTCCAAAATAAAGAAAATTTCTTCAATTTTGTACCAAAATAAAAGAAATTTCTACTTTTTGCCCCGAAATAAGGGGAATTTCTGACTTTTTACACTGAAATAAATGAAATTTGTGCAATTTTGCCCGAAAATAAGGGAAATTTGTTCCTTTTTGCCCCAAAATTATGGGAATTTCTGCCTTTTGCCCCAAATATGGGGAATTTCAGCATTTTACCTCATAATAAGGGGAATTTCTGCCTTTTTGCGCTGAAATATATGAAATTTCTGCAATTTTACCTCAAAATAAAGTGAATTTCTGCTTTTTTGCCCCAAAATAATTGGAATTTCTGCCTTTTTGCCCCAATATAAGAAAAATTTTTGCTTTTTTTTCTGAAATAATTGAAATTTCTGTAATTTTGCCCTAAAATAAAAGAAAGTTCTGCAATTTTTCCCCATAATAAAGAAAATTTCTGAAATTTTGCCGCAAAGTAAAGGAAATTTTTGCAATTTTCCCCCAATAAGGGGAATTTCTGCCTTTTTGCCCTGAAATAAGTTTAATTTCTAAAATTTTACCCCAAAATAAGGGAAATGTTTGCTTTTTGCCTCAAAATAATGAGAATTTCTGCCTTTTTGCCCCCAAATAAGAGGAATTTCAGCCTTTTTACTTCAAAATAAGGGGAATTTCTGCTTTTGCCCCAAAATAAGAAAAATTTCTGTAATTTTGTACGAAAATAAAAGTAATTTCTGCTTTTTGCCCCAAAATAAAAGAAATTTCTGCCTTTTTTCTTTGAAATAAGTGAAATTTTCATAATTTTGGCCCAAAATAAGGAAAATTTCTGCAATTTTGCTTCAAAGTAAAGGAAATTTCTGCAATTTTGCCCCAAATAAGGGGAATTTCTGACTTTTTGCACCCGAAAAAAGGAGATTTTCTGTCTTTTTGCCCCAAAATAAGGAGAATTTCAGCCTTTTTGCCCGAAAATTATGAGAATTTCTGCAATTTTTCTTCAAAATATGGAAAATTCCTGCCCTTTACCCCCAAATAAAGAGAATTTCTGCATTTTCCCTAATATTAGGGAAATTTCTGCATTTTACCTCTAAATAAGGGGAATTTCTGCATTTTACTTCAAAATAAGAAGAATTTCTGCCTTTTACCGCAAATTATGGGGAATTTCTGCCTTTTTGTTCCAAAATAAAGAAAATTTCTTCAATTTTGTACCATAATAAAAGAAATTTCTACTTTTTGCCCCGAAATAAGAGGAATTTCTGAATTTTTACAATGAAATAAATGAAATTTGTGCAATTTTGCCCAAAAATAAGGGAAATTTGTGCCTTTTTGCCCCAAAATTATGGGAATTTCTGCCTTTTGCCCCAAATATGGGGAATTTCAGCATTTTACCTCATAATAAGGGGAATTTCTGCCTTTTTGCCCGGAAATATATGAAATTTCTGCAATTTTACCTCAAAATAAAGTGAATTTCTGCTTTTTTGCCCCAAAATAATTGGAATTTCTGACTTTTTGCCCCAATATAAGAAAAATTTTTGCTTTTTTTTCTGAAATAATGAAATTTCTGTAATTTTGCCCTAAAATAAAAGAAAGTTCTGCAATTTTTCCCCATAATAAAGAAAATTTCTGAAATTTTGCCGCAAAGTAAAGAAAATTTTAGCAATTTTCCCCCAATAAGGGGAATTTCTGTCTTTTTGCCCTAAAATTGGGGGAATTTCTGCAATTTTGCTCCAAAATACGTGGAATTTCTTCATTTTGGCCGAAAATAAAGGGAATGTATACCTTTTCGCCATAAAAAAGGAAAATTTCTTCACTTTTGCTTCAAAATAAGGGCATTTTCCGCCTTTCTGACTAAAAATACGTGCAATTTCTGCCTTTTCCCCAAAAATAAACGGAATTTCTGTCTTTTTGCCCAAAAATAAGGGGAATTTCTGACTTTTTCCCTGAAAAAAAGTGAAATTTCTAAATTTTTCCCCAAAATAAGGGAAATGTCTGCTTTTTGCCCCAAAATAAAGAGAATTTCTGCCTTTTTGCCCAAAAATAGGGGGAATTTCAGCTTTTTTTCCTCAAAATAAGGGGAATTTCTGCCTTTTGCCCCAAAATATGGGGAATTTCTGTCTTTTTAACCCCAAAATAAGAAAAATTTCTGCAATTTTGTACCAAAATAAAAGAAATTTCTGCATTTTTGCCCCAAAATAAGAGAAATTTCTGCCTTATTTCCCTGAAATAAGTGAAATTTCTGCAATTTTGCCCCAAAATAATGGAAATTTCTGCAATTTTGCCCCAAAACAAGGGAAATTTCTGCAATTTTGCCCCACAGTAAAGGAAATTTCTGCAATTTTGCCCCAAAATAAGGAGAATTTCAGACTTTTTGCCCGAAAATTATGAAAATTTCTGCAATTTTCTTCAAAATACGGAAAATTTCTGCCTTTTAGCCGCAAAATAAAGGGAATTTCTGCATTTTTCCCAATATTAGGGAAATTTCTGCATTTTACCTCTAAATAAGGGGAATTTCTGCATTTTACTTCAAAATAAGAAGAATTTCTGCCTTTTACCGCAAATTATGGGGAATTTCTGCCTTTTTGTTCCAAAATAAAGAAAATTTCTTCAATTTTGTACCAAAATAAAAGAAATTTCTACTTTTTGCCCCGAAATAAGGGGAATTTCTGACTTTTTACACTGAAATAAATGAAATTTGTGCAATTTTGCCCGAAAATAAGGGAAATTTGTTCCTTTTTGCCCCAAAATTATGGGAATTTCTGCCTTTTGCCCCAAATATGGGGAATTTCAGCATTTTACCTCATAATAAGGGGAATTTCTGCCTTTTTGCGCTGAAATATATGAAATTTCTGCAATTTTACCTCAAAATAAAGTGAATTTCTGCTTTTTTGCCCCAAAATAATTGGAATTTCTGCCTTTTTGCCCCAATATAAGAAAAATTTTTGCTTTTTTTTCTGAAATAATTGAAATTTCTGTAATTTTGCCCTAAAATAAAAGAAAGTTCTGCAATTTTTCCCCATAATAAAGAAAATTTCTGAAATTTTGCCGCAAAGTAAAGGAAATTTTTGCAATTTTCCCCCAATAAGGGGAATTTCTGCCTTTTTGCCCTAAAATTAGGGGAATTTCTGCAATTTTGCTCCAAAATACGTGGAATTTCTTCATTTTGCCCGAACATAAAGGGAATGTATACCTTTTCGCCATAAAAAAAGGGAAATTTCTTCACTTTTGCTTCAAAATAAGGGCATTTTCCGCATTTCTGACTAAAAATATGTGCAATTTCTGCCTTTTCCCCAAAAATAAACGGAATTTCTGTCTTTTTGCCCAAAATTAAGGGGAATTTCTGACTTTTTTCCCTGAAAAAAGTGAAATTTCTAAATTTTTCCCCAAAATAAGGGAAATGTCTGCTTTTTGCCCCAAAATAAGGGGAATTTCTACCTTTTTGCCCCAAAATAGGGGGAATTTCAGCCTTTTTTCCTCAAAATAAGGAGAATTTCTTCCTTTTGCCCCAAAATATGGGGAATTTCTGTCTTTTTACCCCAAAATAAGAAAAATTTCTGCAATTTTGTACCAAAATAAAAGAAATTTCTGCATTTTTGCCCCAAAATAAGAGAAATTTCTGCCTTATTTCCCTAAAATAAGTGAAATTTCTGCAATTTTGCCCCAAAATAAGGGAAATTTCTGCAATTTTGCCCCAAAACAAGGGAAATTTCTGCAATTTTGCCCCACAGTAAAGGAAATTTCTGCAATTTTGCCCCAAAATAAGGAGAATTTCAGCCTTTTTGCCCGAAAATTATGACAATTTCTTCAATTTTTCTTCAAAATACGGAAAATTTCTGCCTTTTAGCCGCAAAATAAAGGGTATTTCTGCATTTTTCCCCAATATTAGGGAAATTTCTGCATTTTACCTCTAAATAAGGGGAATTTCTGCATTTTTCCTCAAAATAAGAAGAATTTCTGCCTTTAACCCCAAAATATGGTGAATTTCTGCCTTTTTGTTCCAAAATAAAGAAAATTTCTTCAATTTTGTACCATAATAATAGAAATTTCCTTTTTTTGCTTCAAAATAAGGGTAATTTCTGACATTATACCTGAAATAAATGAAATTTCTGCAATTTTGCCCGAAAATAGGGGAAATTTGTGCCTTTTTTGGCCCAAAATAAGGGGAATGTCTGCCTTTTGCCCCAAAATATGGGGAATTTCAGCATTTTACCTCAAAATAAGGGGAATCTCTGCTTTTTTGCAAAGAAATATGTGAAATTTCTGCAATTTTACCCCAAAATAAGGTGAATTTCTGCCTTTTTGCCCCAAAGTAATGGGAATTTCTGCTTTTTTGCCCCAAAATAAGAAAATTTTTGTTTTTTCTTCTGAAATAAGTTAAATTTCTCACTTTTGCCCTAAAATAAGGGAATTTTCTGCAATATTTCCCAAATAATAAAGCAAATTTCTGCAATTTTGCCGCAAAATAAGGGGAATTTCTGTTTTTTGCCCCCAAATAAAGCAAATTTCTGCAATTTTGCCCCGAAATAAGGGGAATTTCTGTTTTTTGTCCTCAAATAAGGGAAATTTCTGCAATTTTGCCCTAAAATAAAGGGAATTTCTGCCATTTGCCCCAAAATAAGAGGAATTTCTGCCTATTTGCCACAAAATAAAGAAAATTACTGCATGTTTTACCCCAAAATTAGGTGAATTTCTGCAATTTTGCTCCAAAATACGAGGATTTTCTGCGTTTTTGGCCGAAAATAAAAGGAATTTCTGCCATCTTGCCGTGAAATAAGTGAAATTTCTACAGTATTACCCCAAAATAAGGGGAATTTCTGCGTTTTTGCCTCAAAATTAGGGGAATTTCGGCAATTTTGCTCCAAAATACGGGGAATTTCAGCCTTTTTTCCCGAAAATAAAAGGAATGTATATATTTTTGCCATAAAAAAGGGAAATTTCTTCACTTTTGCCCCAAAATAAAGCGATTTTCCACCTTTTTGACTCAAAGTAAGTGCAATTTCTGCCTTTTCCCAAAAAATAAATGGAATTTCTGTCTTTTTGCCCCAAAATAGGGAGAATTTCTGACTTTTTGCCCTGAAATAAGTGAAATTTCTAAAATTATTCCCTAAAATAAAGGAAATGTCTGCTTTTTGCCACAAAATAAGGGGAATTTCAGCCTTTTTTCCTCAAAATAAGTGGAATTTCTGCCTTTTGCCCCAAAATATGGGAAATTTATGCTTTTGACCCAAAATAAGAAAAATTTCTGAAATTTTGTATCAAAATAGAAGAAATTTCTGCCTTTTTGTTCCAAAATAAGAGAAATTTCTGCCTTTTTTCTCTGAAATAAGTAAAATTTCTGCAATTTTGCCCCAAAATAAGGGAAATTTCTGCAATTTTGCCCCAAAGTAGAAAAAATTTCTGCAATTTTGCCTCAAATATGAGGAATTTCTAAATTTTGGCACCCGAAAAAAAAGAGATTTTCTGTCTTTTTGCCCCAAAATAAGGAGAATTTCAGCCTTTTTGCCCGAAAATTATGAGAATTTCTGCAATTTTTCTTCAAAATACAGAAAATTTCTGCCTTTTAGCCCCAAAATAAAAGGAATTTCTGCATTTTTCCCCAATATTAGGGGAATTTCTGCATTTTACCTCTAAATAAAAAGAATTTCTGCATGTTACCTCAAAATAAGAAGAATTTCTGCCTTTTACCCCAAAATATGGGGAATTTCTGCCTTTTTGTTCCAAAATAAAGAAAATTTCTTCAATTTTGTACCATAATAAAAGAAATTTCTCCTTTTTGCCCCAAAATTAGGGGAATTTCTGACGTTTTACCCTGAAATAAATGAAATTTCTGCAATTTTGTCCGAAAATAAGGGAAGTTTGTTCCTTTTTTGGCCCAAAATAAGGGGAATTTCTGCCTTTTGCACCAAAATATGGGGAATTTCAGCATTTTACCTCAAAATAAGGGGAATTTCTGTTTTTTGCAATGAAATATTTGAAATTTCTGCAATTTAACCCCAAAATAAGGTGAATTTCTGCCTTTTTGCCCCAAAATAATAAGAATTTCTGCCTTTATGCCCCAAAATAAGAAAAATTTTTGTTTTTTCTTCTGAAATAAGTGTAATTTCTGCACTTTTGCCCTAAAATAAGGGAATTTTCTGCAATTGTTCCCCAATAATAAAGCAAATTTCTTCAATTTTGCTGCAAAATAAGGTTAATTTCAGTTTTTTGCCCCCAAATAAAGCAAATTTCTGCAATTTTGCCCCAAAATAAGGGGAATATCTGTTTTTTGCCCCCAAGTAAGGAAAATTTCTGCTATTTTGCCCTAAAATAATGGGATTTTCTGCCATTTGCCCCAAAATAAGGGGAATTGTTGCCTATTTGCCACAAAATAAAGAAAATTACTGCATGTTTTGCCCCAAAATTAGGTGAATTTCTGCAATTTTGCTCCAAAATACGAGGATTTTCTGCGTTTTTCGCCGAAAATAAGGGGAATTTCTGCCATCTTGCCGCGAAATAAGTGAAATTTCTGCAGTTTTACCCTAAAATAAGGGGAATTTCTGCAATTTTGCTCCAAAATACGGGGAATTTCTGCCTTTTTGCCCGAATATAAAGGGAATGTATAACTTTTTGCCATAAAAAAGGAAAATTTCTTCACTTTTGCCCCAAAATAAGGCGATTTTCAGCCTTTTTGACTCAAAATAAGTGCAATTTCTGCCTTTTCCTAAAAAATAAACAGAATTTCTGTCTTTTTGCCTCAAAATAAGGAGAATTTCTGAATTTTTGCCTAGAAATAAGTGAAATTTCAAAAATTTTTCACCAAAATAAGGGAAATGTCTGCTTTTTGCCCCAAAATAAGGGAAATTTCTGCCTTTTTGCCCCAAAATAAAGGGAATTTCAGGTATTTTTTTCCTCCAATAAAGGGGAATTTCTGCCTTTTGCCACAAAATATGTGAAATTTCTGCAATTTTACCCCAAAATAAGGTGAATTTCTGCCTTTTTGCCCCAAAATAAGAAAAATTTTTTTTTCTGAAATAAGTGAAATTTCTGTAATTTTGCCCTAAAATAAAAGAAATTTCTGCAATTTTTCACCATAATAAAGAAAATTTCTGCAATTTTGCTGCAAAGTAGAGGAAATTTCTGCAATTTTCCCCCAATAAGGGGAATTCCTGTCTTTTTGCCCCAAAATTAGAGGAATTTCTGCAATTTTGCTCCAAAATACGTGGAATTTCTGCATTTTGCCCGAAAATAAATGGAATGTATACCTTTTCGCCATAAAAAAGGGAAATTTCTTCACTTTTGCTTCAAAATAAGGGCATTTTCCGCCTTTTTGACTCAAAATAAGTGCAATTTCTGCCTTTTCCCCAAGAATAAACGGAATTTCTGTCTTTTTGCCCCAAAATAAGGAGAATTTCTGACTTTTTGCCCTGAAATAAGTGAAATTTCTAAATTTTTCCCCAAAATAAGGGAAATGTCTGCTTTTTGCCCCAAAATAGGGGGAATTTCAGCCTTTTTTCCTCAAAATAAGGGGAATTTCTGCCTTTTGCCCCAAAATATGGGGAATTTCTGTCTTTTTGCTCCAAAATAAGAAAAATTTCTGCAATTTTGTACCAAAATAAAAGAAATTTCTGCCTTTTTGCCCCAAAATAAGAGAAATTTCTGCCTTATTTCCCTGAAATAAGTGAAATTTCTGCAATTTTGCTCCAAAACAAGGGAAATTTCTGCAATTTTGCCCCAAAATAAGGGTAATTTCTGCAATTTTGCCCCACAGTAAAGGAAATTTCTGCAATTTTGCCCCAAAATAAGGAGAATTTCAGCCTTTTTGCCCGAAAATTATGAAAATTTCTGCAATTTTTCTTCAAAATACGGAAAATTTCTGCTTTTTAGCCCCACAATAGAGGGAATTTCTGCATTTTTTCCCAATATTAGGGGAATTTCTGCATTTTACCTCTAAATAAGGAGAATTTCTGCATTTTTCCTCAAAATAAGAAGAATTTCTGCCTTTTACCCCAAAATATGGTGAATTTCTGCCTTTTTGTTCCAAAATAAAGAAAATTTCTTTAATTTTGTACCATAATAAAAGAAATTTCTCCTTTTTGCCCCAAAATAAGGGGAATTTCTGACTTTATACCTTGAAATAAATGAAATTTCTGCAATTTTGCCCCAAAATAAGGGAAATTTGTGCCTTTTTTGGCCCAAAATAAGGGGAATTTCTGCCTTTTGCCCCAAAATATAAGGAATTTCAGCATTTTACCTCAAAATAAGGGGAATTTTTGCTTTTTTGCAATGAAATATGTGAAATTTCTGCAATTTAACCCCAAAATAAGGTGAATTTCTGGCTTTTTGCCTCAAAATAATGGGAATTTTTGCCTTTTTGCCCTAAAATAAGAAAAATTTTTTTTTTTCTTCTTAAATAAGTTAAATTTCTGCACTTTTGCCCTAAAATAAGGGAATTTTCTGCAATATTTCACAAATAATAAAGCAAATTTCTGCAATTTTGCGCAAAATAAGGGGAATTTTTGTCTTTTGCCCCCAAATAAAGCAAATTTCTGCAATTTTGCCCCAAAATAATGGGAATTTCTGTTTTTTGCCCCCAAATAATGGAAATTTCTGCAATTTTGCCCTAAAATAAAGGGAATTTCTGCCATTTGCCCCAAAATAAGGGGAATTTTTGCCTATTTCCCACAAAATAAAGAAAATTACTGCACGTTTTACCCCAAAATTAGGTGAATTTCTCCAATTATGCTCCAAAATACGAGGATTTTCTGCGTTTTTCGCCGAAAATAAGGGGAATTTCTGCCATCTTGCCGTGAAATAAGTGAAATTTTTGCAGGTTTACCCCAAAATAAAGGGAATTTCTGCGTTTTTGCCCCAAAATTAGGGGAATTTCTGCAATTTTGCTCAAAAATACGGGGAATTTCTGCATTTTTGCCCGAAAATAAAGGGAATGTATACCTTTTTGCCAAAAAAAAGGGAAATTTCTTCACTTTTGCCCCAAAATAAAGCGATTTTCTGCCTTTTTGACTCAAAATAAGTGCAATTTCTGCCTTTTCCCCAAAAATAAACGGAATTTCTGTCTTTTTGCCTCAAAATAAGGGGAAATTCTGACTTTTTGCCCTGAAATAAGTGAAATTTCTAAAATTTTTCCCCAAAATAAGGGAAATGTCTGCTTTTTGCCCCAAAATAATAAGAATTTCTGCCTTTTTGCCCCAAAATAAGGGGAATTTCAGCCTTTTTTCCTCAAAATAAGTGGAATTTCTGCCTTTTGCCCCAAAATATGGGAAATTTATGCCTTTTTGCCCCAAATTAAGAAAAATTTCTGCAATTTTGTACCAAAATAAAAGAAATTTCTGCCTTTTTGTTCCAAAATAAGAGAAATTTCTGCCTTTTTCCCTTAAAGAAGTGAAATTTCTGCAATTTTGCCCAAAAATAAGGGAAATTTCTGCAATTTTGCCCCAAAGTAGAGGAAATTTCTGCAATTTTGCCCCAAATAAGGGGAATTTTTGAATTTTGCACCCGAAAAAGGAGATTTTCTGTCTTTTTGCCCCCAAATAAGGAGAATTTCAGCATTTTTGCCCGAAAATTATGAGAATTTCTGCAATTTTTCTTAAAAATACAGAAAATTTCTGCCTTTTAGCCCCAAAATAAAGGGAATTTCTGCATTTTTCCCCAATATTAGGGGAATTTCTGCATTTTACCTCTAAATAAAAGGAATTTCTGCATGTTACCTCAAAACAAGAAGAATTTCTGCCTTTTACACCAAAATATGGGGAATTTCTGCCTTTTTGTTCCAAAATAAAGAAAATTTCTTCAATTTTGTACCATAATAAAAGAAATTTCTCCTTTTTGCCCCAAAATAAGGGGAATTTCTGACTTTTTACCCTGAAATAAATGAAATTTCTGCAATTTTGCCTGAAAATAAGGGAAATTTTGCCTTTTTTGCCCCCCAAAAAAGGGGAATTTCTGCCTTTTGTCCCAAAATATAGCTAATTTCAGCATTTTACCTCAAAATAAGGTAAATTTCTCCCTTTTTGCCCTGAAATATATGAAATTTTTTCAATTTTTCCCCAAAATAAGGTGAATTTCTGCCTTTATGCCCCAAAATAAGGGTAATTTCTGCCTTTTTGCCCCAAAATAAGGGGAATTTCAGCATTTTTTCCTCAAAATAAGGGGAATTTCTGCCTTTTGCCCCAAAATATGGGGAATTTCTGCCTTTTTGCCCCAAAATAAGAGAAATTTTGCCTCTTTTCCCTGAAATAAGTGAAATTTCTGCAATTTTGCCCCAAAATAAGGGAAATTTCTGCAATTTTGCCCCAAAGTAAAGGAAATTTCTGCAGATTTGCCCCAAATAAGGGGAATTTCTGACTTTTTGCCCCAAAATTAGGGGAATTTTTGCAATTTTGCTCCAAATACGGGGAATTTCTGCCTTTTTGCCCGAAAATAAAGGGAATGTATACCTTTTTGCCATAAAAAAGGGAAATTTCTTCACTTTTGCCCCAAAATAAGGGGATTTTCGGACTTTTTGACTCAAAATAAGTGCAATTTCTGCCTTTTCCCCAAAAATAAATGGAATTTCTCTCTTTTTGCCCCAAAATAAGGGGAATTTCTGACTTTTTTCCCTGAAATAAGTGAAATTTCTCTAATTTTTCCCCAAAATAAGGGAAATGTCTGCTTTTTGCCCCAAAATAAAGGGAATTTCTGCCTTTTTGCCCCAAAATAGGGGGAATTTCAGCATTTTTTCTTCAAAATAAGGGGAATTTCTGCCTTTTGCCCCAAAATATGGGGAATTTCTGTCTTTTTGCTCCAAAATAAGAAAAATTTCTGCAATTTTGTACCAAGATAAAAAAAATTTCTGCCTTTTTGCCCCAAAATAAGAGAAATTTCTGCCTTATTTCCCTGAAATAAGTGAAATTTCTGCAATTTTGCCCCAAAACAAGGGAAATTTCTGCAATTTTGCCCCAAAATAAGGGTAATTTCTGCAATTTTGCCCCACAGTAAAGGAAATTTCTGCAATTTTGCCCCAAAATAAGGAGAATTTCAGCCTTTTTGCCCAAAAATTATGAAAATTTCTGCAATTTTTCTTCAAAATACGGAAAATTTTTGCCTTTTATCCCCAAAATAAAGGGGATTTCTGCATTTTTCCCAATATTAGGGGAATTTCTGCATTTTACCTCTAAATAAGGAGAATTTCTGCATTTTTCCTCAAAATAAGAAGAATTTCTGCCTTTTACCCCAAAATATGGTGAATTTCTGCCTTTTTGTTCCAAAATAAAGAAAATTTCTTTAATTTTGTACCATAATAAAAGAAATTTCTCCTTTTTGTCCCAAAATAAGGGGAATTTCTGACTTTATACCTTGAAATAAATGAAATTTCTGCAATTTTGCCCCAAAATAAGGGAAATTTGTGCCTTTTTTGGCCCAAAATAAAGGGGAATTTCTGCCTTTTGCCCCAAAATATAAGGAATTTCAGCATTTTACCTCAAAATAAGGGGAATTTTTGCTTTTTTGCAATGAAATATGTGAAATTTCTGCAATTTAACGCCAAAATAAGGTGAATTTCTGCCTTTTCCCTAAAATAATGGGAATTTTTGCCTTTTTGCCCTAAAATAAGAAAAATTTTTGTTTTTTCTTCTGAAATAAGTTAAATTTCTGCAATTTTGCCCTAAAATAAGGGAATTTTCTTCAATATTTCACAAATAATAAAGCAAATTTCTGCAATTTTGCCGCAAAATAAGGGGAATTTTTTTTTGCCCCCAAATAAAGCAAATTTCTGCAATTTTGCCGCAAAATAAGGGGAATTTTTGTTTTTTGCCCCCAAATAAAGCAAATTTCTTCAATTTTGCCCCAAAATAAGGGGAATTTCTGTTTTTTGCCCCCAAATAATGGAAATTTCTGCAATTTTGCCCTAAAATAAAGGGAATTTCTGCCATTTGCCCCAAAATAAGGGGAATTTTTGCCGATTTGCCACAAAATAAAGAAAATTACTGCATGTTTTACCCCAAAATTAGGTGAATTTCTCCAATTTTGCTCCAATATACGAGGATTTTCTGCGTTTTTCGCCGAAAATAAGGGGAATTTCTGCCATCTTGCCGTGAAATAAGTGAAATTTCTGCAGTTTTACCCCAAAATAAAGGGAATTTCTGCGTTTTTGCCCCAAAATTAGGGGAATTTCTGCAATTTTGCTCCAAAATACGGGGAATTTCTGCCTTTTTGCCCGAAAATAAAGGGAATGTATACCATTTTTTCCAAAAAAAAAGGGAAATTTCTTCACTTTTGCCCCAAAATAAAGCGATTTTCTGCCTTTTTGACTCAAAATAAGTGCAATTTCTGCCTTTTCCCCAAAAATAAACGGAATTTCTGTCTTTTTGCCCCAAAATAAGGGGAAATTCTGACTTTTTGCCCTGAAATAAGTGAAATTTCTAAAATTTTTCCCCAAAATAAGGGAAATGTTTGCTTTTTGCCCCAAAATAAGAAGAATTTCTGCCTTTTTGCCCCAAAATAAGGGGAATTTCAGCCTTTTTTCCTCAAAATACGTGGAATTTCTGCCTTTTGCCCCAAAATATGGGAAATTTATGCCTTTTTGCCCCAAAATAATAAAAATTTCTGCAATTTTGTACCAAAATAAAAGAAATTTCTGCCTTTTTGTTCCAAAATAAGAGAAATTTCTGCCTTTTTTCCCTTAAATAAGTGAAATTTCTGCAATTTTGCCCAAAAATAAGGGAAATTTCTGCAATTTTGCCCCAAAGTAGATGAAATTTCTGCAATTTTGCCCCAAATAAGGGGAATTTTTGAATTTTGCACCCGAAAAAGGAGATTTTCTGTCTTTTTGCCCCCAAATAAGGAGAATTTCAGCCTTTTTGCCCGAAAATTATGAGAATTTCTGCAATTTTTCTTCAAAATACAGAAAATTTCTGCCTTTTAGCCCCAAAATAAAGGGAATTTCTGCATTTTTCCCCAATATTAGGGGAATTTCTGCATTTTACCTCTAAATAAAAGGAATTTCTGCATGTTACCTCAAAACAAGAAGAATTTCTGCCTTTTACACCAAAATATGGGGAATTTCTGCCTTTTTGTTCCAAAATAAAGAAAATTTCTTCAATTTTGTACCATAATAAAAGAAATTTCTCCTTTTTGCCCCAAAATAAGGGGAATTTCTGACTTTTTACCCTGAAATAAATGAAATTTCTGCAATTTTGCCTGAAAATAACGGAAATTTTGCCTTTTTTGCCCCCCAAAAAAGGGGAATTTCTGCCTTTTGTCCCAAAATATAGCTAATTTCAGCATTTTACCTCAAAATAAGGAAAATTTCTCCCTTTTTGCCCTGAAATATATGAAATTTTTTCAATTTTTCCCCAAAATAAGGTGAATTTCTGCCTTTATGCCCCAAAATAAGGGTAATTTCTGCCTTTTTGCCCCAAAATAAGGGGAATTTCAGCATTTTTTCCTCAAAATAAGGGGAATTTCTGCCTTTTGCCCCAAAATATGGGGAATTTCTGCCTTTTTGCCCCAAAATAAGAGAAATTTTGCCTTTTTTCCCTGAAATAAGTGAAATTTCTGCAATTTTGCCCCAAAATAAGGGAAATTTCTGCAATTTTGCCCCAAAGTAAAGGAAATTTCTGCAGATTTGCCCCAAATAAGGGGAATTTCTGACTTTTTGCCCCAAAATTAGGGGAATTTTTGCAATTTTGCTCCAAATACGGGGAATTTCTGCCTTTTTGCCCGAAAATAAAGGGAATGTATACCTTTTTGCCATAAAAAAGGGAAATTTCTTCACTTTTGCACCTAAATAAGGGGATTTTCGGACTTTTTGACTCAAAATAAGTGCAATTTCTGCCTTTTCCCCCAAAATAAATGGAATTTCTGTGTTTTTGCCCCAAAATAAGGGGAATTTCTGACTTTTTTCCCTGAAATAAGTGAAATTTCTCTAATTTTTCCCCAAAATAAGGGAAATGTCTGCTTTTTGCCCCAAAATAAAGGGAATTTCTGCCTTTTTGCCCCAAAATAAGTGGAATTTCAGCATTTTTTCTTCAAAATAAGGGGAATTTCTGCCTTTTGCCCCAAAATATGGGGAATTTCTGTCTTTTTGCTCCAAAATAAGAAAAATTTCTGCAATTTTGTACCAAGATAAAAAAAATTTCTGCCTTTTTGCCCCAAAATAAGAGAAATTTCTGCCTTATTTCCCTGAAATAAGTGAAATTTCTGCAATTTTGCCCCAAAACAAGGGAAATTTCTGCAATTTTGCCCCAAAATAAGGGTAATTTCTGCAATTTTGCCCCACAGTAAAGGAAATTTCTGCAATTTTGCCCCAAAATAAGGAGAATTTCAGCCTTTTTGCCCGAAAATTATGAAAATTTCTGCAATTTTTCTTCAAAATACGGAAAATTTTTGCCTTTTATCCCCAAAATAAAGGGGATTTCTGCATTTTTCCCAATATTAGGGGAATTTCTGCATTTTACCTCTAAATAAGGAGAATTTCTGCATTTTTCCTCAAAATAAGAAGAATTTCTGCCTTTTACCCCAAAATATGGTGAATTTCTGCCTTTTTGTTCCAAAATAAAGAAAATTTCTTTAATTTTGTACCATAATAAAAGAAATTTCTCCTTTTTGTCCCAAAATAAGGGGAATTTCTGACTTTATACCTTGAAATAAATGAAATTTCTGCAATTTTGCCCCAAAATAAGGGAAATTTGTGCCTTTTTTGGCCCAAAATAAGGGGAATTTCTGCCTTTTGCCCCAAAATATAAGGAATTTCAGCATTTTACCTCAAAATAAGGGGAATTTTTGCTTTTTTGCATTGAAATATGTGAAATTTCTGCAATTTAACGCCAAAATAAGGTGAATTTCTGCCTTTTCCCTAAAATAATGGGAATTTTTGCCTTTTTGCCCTAAAATAAGAAAAATTTTTGTTTTTTCTTCTGAAATAAGTTAAATTTCTGCAATTTTGCCCTAAAATAAGGGAATTTTCTTCAATATTTCACAAATAATAAAGCAAATTTCTTCAATTTTGCCGCAAAATAAGGGGAATTTTTTTTTGCCCCCAAATAAAGCAAATTTCTGCAATTTTGCCGCAAAATAAGGGGAATTTTTGTTTTTTGCCCCCAAATAAAGCAAATTTCTTCAATTTTGCCCCAAAATAAGGGGAATTTCTGTTTTTTGCCCCCAAATAATGGAAATTTCTGCAATTTTGCCCTAAAATAAAGGGAATTTCTGCCATTTGCCCCAAAATAAGGGGAATTTTTGCCGATTTGCCACAAAATAAAGAAAATTACTGCATGTTTTACCCCAAAATTAGGTGAATTTCTCCAATTTTGCTCCAAAATACGAGGATTTTCTGCGTTTTTCGCCGAAAATAAGGGGAATTTCTGCCATCTTGCCGTGAAATAAGTGAAATTTCTGCAGTTTTACCCCAAAATAAAGGGAATTTCTGCGTTTTTGCCCCAAAATTAGGGGAATTTCTGCAATTTTGCTCCAAAATACGGGGAATTTCTGCCTTTTTGCCCGAAAATAAAGGGAATGTATACCATTTTTTCCAAAAAAAAGGGAAATTTCTTCACTTTTGCCCCAAAATAAAGCGATTTTCTGCCTTTTTGACTCAAAATAAGTGCAATTTCTGCCTTTTCCCCAAAAATAAACGGAATTTCTGTCTTTTTGCCCCAAAATAAGGGGAAATTCTGACTTTTTGCCCTGAAATAAGTGAAATTTCTAAAATTTTTCCCCAAAATAAGGGAAATGTTTGCTTTTTGCCCCAAAATAAGAAGAATTTCTGCCTTTTTGCCCCAAAATAAGGGGAATTTCAGCCTTTTTTCCTCAAAATACGTGGAATTTCTGCCTTTTGCCCCAAAATATGGGAAATTTATGCCTTTTTGCCCCAAAATAATAAAAATTTCTGCAATTTTGTACCAAAATAAAAGAAATTTCTGCCTTTTTGTTCCAAAATAAGAGAAATTTCTGCCTTTTTTCACTTAAATAAGTGAAATTTCTGCAATTTTGCCCAAAAATAAGGGAAATTTCTGCAATTTTGCCCCAAAGTAGATGAAATTTCTGCAA
Organism: Micromys minutus; assembly: GCF_963924665.1. Taxonomy (NCBI): domain Eukaryota; kingdom Metazoa; phylum Chordata; class Mammalia; order Rodentia; family Muridae; genus Micromys; species Micromys minutus. Next base: position 90,222 of record NW_027667748.1, read on the forward strand.
TTTTGCCCCAAATAAGGGGAATTTTTGAATTTTGCACCCGAAAAAGGAGATTTTCTGTCTTTTTGCCCCCAAATAAGGAGAATTTCAGCCTTTTTGCCCGAAAATTATGAGAATTTCTGAAATTTTTCTTCAAAATACAGAAAATTTCTGCCTTTTAGCCCCAAAATAAAGGGAATTTCTGCATTTTTCCCCAATATTAGGGGAATTTCTGCATTTTACCTTTAAATAAAAGGAATTTCTGCATGTTACCTCAAAACAAGAAGAATTTCTGCCTTTTACCCCAAAATATGGGGAATTTCTGCCTTTTTGTTCCAAAATAAAGAAAATTTCTTCAATTTTGTACCATAATAAAAGAAATTTCTCCTTTTTGCCCCAATATAAGGGGAATTTCTGACTTTTTACCCTGAAATAAATGAAATTTCTGCAATTTTGCCTGAAAATAAGGGAAATTTTGCCTTTTTTGCCCCCCAAAAAAGGGGAATTTCTCCCTTTTGTCCCAAAATATAGCTAATTTCAGCATTTTACCTCAAAATAAATAAAATTTCTCTCTTTTTGCCCTGAAATATATGAAATTTTTTCAATTTTTCCCCAAAATAAGGTGAATTTCTGCCTTTATGCCCCAAAATAAGGATAATTTCTGCCTTTTTTCCCCAAAATAAGGGGAATTTCAGCATTTTTTCCTCAAAATAAGGGGAATTTCTGCCTTTTGCCCCAAAATATGGGGAATTTCTGCCTTTTTGCCCGAAAATAAAGGAAATGTATACCTTTTTGCCATAAAAAAAGAAATTTCTCAATTTTTGCCCCAAAAGAAGGGGATTTTCCATTTTTTTGACTCATAATAAGTGCAATTTCTGCCTTTTCCCCAAAAATACACGGATTTTCTGTCATTTTGCCCCATAATAAGGGGAATTTCTGACTTTTTGCCCTGAAATAAGTTTAATTTCTAAAATTTTACCCCAAAATAAGGGAAATGTTTGCTTTTTGCCTCAAAATAATGAGAATTTCTGCCTTTTTGCCCCCAAATAAGGGGAATTTCAGCCTTTTTACTTCAAAATAAGGGGAATTTCTGCCTTTTTGCCCCAAAATAAGAAAAATTTCTGTAATTTTGTACAAAAATAAAAGTAATTTCTGCTTTTTGCCCCAAAATAAAAGAAATTTCTGCCATTTTTCTTTGAAATAAGTGAAATTTTCATAATTTTGGCCCAAAATAAGGGAAATTTCTGCAATTTTGCTTCAAAGTAAAGGAAATTTCTGCAATTTTGCCCCAAATAAGGGGAATTTCTGACTTTTTGCACCCGAAAAAAGGAGATTTTCTGTCTTTTTGCCCCAAAATAAGGAGAATTTCAGCCTTTTTGCCCGAAAATTATGAGAATTTCTGCAATTTTTCTTCAAAATATGGAAAATTCCTGCCCTTTACCCCCAAATAAAGAGAATTTCTGCATTTTCCCTAATATTAGGGAAATTTCTGCATTTTACCTCTAAATAAGGGGAATTTCTGCATTTTACTTCAAAATAAGAAGAATTTCTGCCTTTTACCGCAAATTATGGGGAATTTCTGCCTTTTTGTTCCAAAATAAAGAAAATTTCTTCAATTTTGTACCATAATAAAAGAAATTTCTACTTTTTGCCCCGAAATAAGAGGAATTTCTGAATTTTTACAATGAAATAAATGAAATTTGTGCAATTTTGCCCAAAAATAAGGGAAATTTGTGCCTTTTTGCCCCAAAATTATGGGAATTTCTGCCTTTTGCCCCAAATATGGGGAATTTCAGCATTTTACCTCATAATAAGGGGAATTTCTGCCTTTTTGCCCTGAAATATATGAAATTTCTGCAATTTTACCTCAAAATAAAGTGAATTTCTGCTTTTTTGCCCCAAAATAATTGGAATTTCTGACTTTTTGCCCCAATATAAGAAAAATTTTTGCTTTTTTTTCTGAAATAATGAAATTTCTGTAATTTTGCCCTAAAATAAAAGAAAGTTCTGCAATTTTTCCCCATAATAAAGAAAATTTCTGAAATTTTGCCGCAAAGTAAAGAAAATTTTAGCAATTTTCCCCCAATAAGGGGAATTTCTGTCTTTTTGCCCTAAAATTGGGGGAATTTCTGCAATTTTGCTCCAAAATACGTGGAATTTCTTCATTTTGGCCGAAAATAAAGGGAATGTATACCTTTTCGCCATAAAAAAGGAAAATTTCTTCACTTTTGCTTCAAAATAAGGGCATTTTCCGCCTTTCTGACTAAAAATACGTGCAATTTCTGCCTTTTCCCCAAAATAAACGGAATTTCTGTCTTTTTGCCCAAAAATAAGGGGAATTTCTGACTTTTTCCCTGAAAAAAGTGAAATTTCTAAATTTTTCCCCAAAATAAGGGAAATGTCTGCTTTTTGCCCCAAAATAAAGAGAATTTCTGCCTTTTTGCCCCAAAATAGGGGGAATTTCAGCTTTTTTTCCTCAAAATAAGGGGAATTTCTGCCTTTTGCCCCAAAATATGGGGAATTTCTGTCTTTTTAACCCCAAAATAAGAAAAATTTCTGCAATTTTGTACCAAAATAAAAGAAATTTCTGCATTTTTGCCCCAAAATAAGAGAAATTTCTGCCTTATTTCCCTGAAATAAGTGAAATTTCTGCAATTTTGCCCCAAAATAATGGAAATTTCTGCAATTTTGCCCCAAAACAAGGGAAATTTCTGCAATTTTGCCCCACAGTAAAGGAAATTTCTGCAATTTTGCCCCAAAATAAGGAGAATTTCAGACTTTTTGCCCGAAAATTATGAAAATTTCTGCAATTTTCTTCAAAATACGGAAAATTTCTGCCTTTTAGCCGCAAAATAAAGGGAATTTCTGCATTTTTCCCAATATTAGGGAAATTTCTGCATTTTACCTCTAAATAAGGGGAATTTCTGCATTTTACTTCAAAATAAGAAGAATTTCTGCCTTTTACCGCAAATTATGGGGAATTTCTGCCTTTTTGTTCCAAAATAAAGAAAATTTCTTCAATTTTGTACCAAAATAAAAGAAATTTCTACTTTTTGCCCCGAAATAAGGGGAATTTCTGACTTTTTACACTGAAATAAATGAAATTTGTGCAATTTTGCCCGAAAATAAGGGAAATTTGTTCCTTTTTGCCCCAAAATTATGGGAATTTCTGCCTTTTGCCCCAAATATGGGGAATTTCAGCATTTTACCTCATAATAAGGGGAATTTGTGCCTTTTTGCGCTGAAATATATGAAATTACTGCAATTTTACCTCAAAATAAAGTGAATTTCTGCTTTTTTGCCCCAAAATAATTGGAATTTCTGCCTTTTTGCCCCAATATAAGAAAAATTTTTGCTTTTTTTTCTGAAATAATTGAAATTTCTGTAATTTTGCCCTAAAATAAAAGAAAGTTCTGCAATTTTTCCCCATAATAAAGAAAATTTCTGAAATTTTGCCCCAAAGTAAAGGAAATTTTTGCAATTTTCCCCCAATAAGGGGAATTTCTGCCTTTTTGCCCTAAAATTAGGGGAATTTCTGCAATTTTGCTCCAAAATACGTGGAATTTCTTCATTTTGCCCGAACATAAAGGGAATGTATACCTTTTCGCCATAAAAAAAGGGAAATTTCTTCACTTTTGCTTCAAAATAAGGGCATTTTCCGCATTTCTGACTAAAAATATGTGCAATTTCTGCCTTTTCCCCAAAAATAAACGGAATTTCTGTCTTTTTGCCCAAAATTAAGGGGAATTTCTGACTTTTTTCCCTGAAAAAAGTGAAATTTCTAAATTTTTCCCCAAAATAAGGGAAATGTCTGCTTTTTGCCCCAAAATAAGGGGAATTTCTACCTTTTTGCCCCAAAATAGGGGGAATTTCAGTCTTTTTTCCTCAAAATAAGGAGAATTTCTGCCTTTTGCCCCAAAATATGGGGAATTTCTGTCTTTTTACCCCAAAATAAGAAAAATTTCTGCAATTTTGTACCAAAATAAAAGAAATTTCTGCATTTTTGCCCCAAAATAAGAGAAATTTCTGCCTTATTTCCCTAAAATAAGTGAAATTTCTGCAATTTTGCCCCAAAATAAGGGAAATTTCTGCAATTTTGCCCCAAAACAAGGGAAATTTCTGCAATTTTGCCCCACAGTAAAGGAAATTTCTGCAATTTTGCCCCAAAATAAGGAGAATTTCAGCCTTTTTGCCCGAAAATTATGACAATTTCTTCAATTTTTCTTCAAAATACGGAAAATTTCTGCCTTTTAGCCGCAAAATAAAGGGTATTTCTGCATTTTTCCCCAATATTAGGGAAATTTCTGCATTTTACCTCTAAATAAGGGGAATTTCTGCATTTTTCCTCAAAATAAGAAGAATTTCTGCCTTTTACCCCAAAATATGGTGAATTTCTGCCTTTTTGTTCCAAAATAAAGAAAATTTCTTCAATTTTGTACCATAATAATAGAAATTTCCTTTTTTTGCTTCAAAATAAGGGGAATTTCTGACATTATACCTGAAATAAATGAAATTTCTGCAATTTTGCCCGAAAATAGGGGAAATTTGTGCCTTTTTTGGCCCAAAATAAGGGGAATGTCTGCCTTTTGCCCCAAAATATGGGGAATTTCAGCATTTTACCTCAAAATAAGGGGAATTTCTGCTTTTTTGCAAAGAAATATGTGAAATTTCTGCAATTTTACCCCAAAATAAGGTGAATTTCTGCCTTTTTGCCACAAAGTAATGGGAATTTCTGCTTTTTTGCCCCAAAATAAGAAAATTTTTGTTTTTTCTTCTGAAATAAGTTAAATTTCTGCACTTTTGCCCTAAAATAAGGGAATTTTCTGCAATATTTCCCAAATAATAAAGCAAATTTCTGCAATTTTGCCGCAAAATAAGGGGAATTTCTGTTTTTTGCCCCCAAATAAAGCAAATTTCTGCAATTTTGCCCCGAAATAAGGGGAATTTCTGTTTTTTGTCCTCAAATAAGGGAAATTTCTGCAATTTTGCCCTAAAATAAAGGGAATTTCTGCCATTTGCCCCAAAATAAGAGGAATTTCTGCCTATTTGCCACAAAATAAAGAAAATTACTGCATGTTTTACCCCAAAATTAGGTGAATTTCTGCAATTTTGCTCCAAAATACGAGGATTTTCTGCGTTTTTGGCCGAAAATAAAAGGAATTTCTGCCATCTTGCCGTGAAATAAGTGAAATTTCTACAGTATTACCCCAAAATAAGGGGAATTTCTGCGTTTTTGCCTCAAAATTAGGGGAATTTCGGCAATTTTGCTCCAAAATACGGGGAATTTCAGCCTTTTTTCCCGAAAATAAAAGGAATGTATATATTTTTGCCATAAAAAAGGGAAATTTCTTCACTTTTGCCCCAAAATAAAGCGATTTTCCGCCTTTTTGACTCAAAGTAAGTGCAATTTCTGCCTTTTCCCAAAAAATAAATGGAATTTCTGTCTTTTTGCCCCAAAATAGGGAGAATTTCTGACTTTTTGCCCTGAAATAAGTGAAATTTCTAAAATTATTCCCTAAAATAAAGGAAATGTCTGCTTTTTGCCACAAAATAAGGGGAATTTCAGCCTTTTTTCCTCAAAATAAGTGGAATTTCTGCCTTTTGCCCCAAAATATGGGAAATTTATGCTTTTGACCCAAAATAAGAAAAATTTCTGAAATTTTGTATCAAAATAGAAGAAATTTCTGCCTTTTTGTTCCAAAATAAGAGAAATTTCTGCCTTTTTTCTCTGAAATAAGTAAAATTTCTGCAATTTTGCCCCAAAATAAGGGAAATTTCTGCAATTTTGCCCCAAAGTAGAAAAAATTTCTGCAATTTTGCCTCAAATATGAGGAATTTCTAAATTTTGGCACCCGAAAAAAAAGAGATTTTCTGTCTTTCTGCCCCAAAATAAGGAGAATTTCAGCCTTTTTGCCCGAAAATTATGAGAATTTCTGCAATTTTTCTTCAAAATACAGAAAATTTCTGCCTTTTAGCCCCAAAATAAAAGGAATTTCTGCATTTTTCCCCAATATTAGGGGAATTTCTGCATTTTACCTCTAAATAAAAAGAATTTCTGCATGTTACCTCAAAATAAGAAGAATTTCTGCCTTTTACCCCAAAATATGGGGAATTTCTGCCTTTTTGTTCCAAAATAAAGAAAATTTCTTCAATTTTGTACCATAATAAAAGAAATTTCTCCTTTTTGCCCCAAAATTAGGGGAATTTCTGACGTTTTACCCTGAAATAAATGAAATTTCTGCAATTTTGCCCGAAAATAAGGGAAGTTTGTTCCTTTTTTGGCCCAAAATAAGGGGAATTTCTGCCTTTTGCACCAAAATATGGGGAATTTCAGCATTTTACCTCAAAATAAGGGGAATTTCTGTTTTTTGCAATGAAATATTTGAAATTTCTGCAATTTAACCCCAAAATAAGGTGAATTTCTGCCTTTTTGCCCCAAAATAATAAGAATTTCTGCCTTTATGCCCCAAAATAAGAAAAATTTTTGTTTTTTCTTCTGAAATAAGTGTAATTTCTGCACTTTTGCCCTAAAATAAGGGAATTTTCTGCAATTGTTCCCCAATAATAAAGCAAATTTCTTCAATTTTGCTGCAAAATAAGGTTAATTTCAGTTTTTTGCCCCCAAATAAAGCAAATTTCTGCAATTTTGCCCCAAAATAAGGGGAATATCTGTTTTTTGCCCCCAAGTAAGGAAAATTTCTGCTATTTTGCCCTAAAATAATGGGATTTTCTGCCATTTGCCCCAAAATAAGGGGAATTGTTGCCTATTTGCCACAAAATAAAGAAAATTACTGCATGTTTTGCCCCAAAATTAGGTGAATTTCTGCAATTTTGCTCCAAAATACGAGGATTTTCTGCGTTTTTCGCCGAAAATAAGGGGAATTTCTGCCATCTTGCCGCGAAATAAGTGAAATTTCTGCAGTTTTACCCTAAAATAAGGGGAATTTCTGCAATTTTGCTCCAAAATACGGGGAATTTCTGCCTTTTTGCCCGAATATAAAGGGAATGTATAACTTTTTGCCATAAAAAAGGAAAATTTCTTCACTTTTGCCCCAAAATAAGGCGATTTTCAGCCTTTTTGACTCAAAATAAGTGCAATTTCTGCCTTTTCCTCAAAAATAAACGGAATTTCTGTCTTTTTGCCTCAAAATAAGGGGAATTTCTGAATTTTTGCCTAGAAATAAGTGAAATTTCAAAAATTTTTCACCAAAATAAGGGAAATGTCTGCTTTTTGCCCCAAAATAAGGGAAATTTCTGCCTTTTTGCCCCAAAATAAAGGGAATTTCAGGTATTTTTTTCCTCCAATAAAGGGGAATTTCTGCCTTTTGCCACAAAATATGTGAAATTTCTGCAATTTTACCCCAAAATAAGGTGAATTTCTGCCTTTTTGCCCCAAAATAATTGGAATTATTGCCTTTTTGCCCCAAAATAAGAAAAATTTTTTTTTCTGAAATAAGTGAAATTTCTGTAATTTTGCCCTAAAATAAAAGAAATTTCTGCAATTTTTCACCATAATAAAGAAAATTTCTGCAATTTTGCCGCAAAGTAGAGGAAATTTCTGCAATTTTCCCCCAATAAGGGGAATTCCTGTCTTTTTGCCCCAAAATTAGAGGAATTTCTGCAATTTTGCTCCAAAATACGTGGAATTTCTGCATTTTGCCCGAAAATAAATGGAATGTATACCTTTTCGCCATAAAAAAGGGAAATTTCTTCACTTTTGCTTCAAAATAAGGGCATTTTCCGCCTTTTTGACTCAAAATAAGTGCAATTTCTGCCTTTTCCCAAGAATAAACGGAATTTCTGTCTTTTTGCCCCAAAATAAGGAGAATTTCTGACTTTTTGCCCTGAAATAAGTGAAATTTCTAAATTTTTCCCCAAAATAAGGGAAATGTCTGCTTTTTGCCCCAAAATAGGGGGAATTTCAGCCTTTTTTCCTCAAAATAAGGGGAATTTCTGCCTTTTGCCCCAAAATATGGGGAATTTCTGTCTTTTTGCTCCAAAATAAGAAAAATTTCTGCAATTTTGTACCAAAATAAAAGAAATTTCTGCCTTTTTGCCCCAAAATAAGAGAAATTTCTGCCTTATTTCCCTGAAATAAGTGAAATTTCTGCAATTTTGCCCCAAAACAAGGGAAATTTCTGCAATTTTGCCCCAAAATAAGGGTAATTTCTGCAATTTTGCCCCACAGTAAAGGAAATTTCTGCAATTTTGCCCCAAAATAAGGAGAATTTCAGCCTTTTTGCCCGAAAATTATGAAAATTTCTGCAATTTTTCTTCAAAATACGGAAAATTTCTGCTTTTTAGCCCCACAATAGAGGGAATTTCTGCATTTTTTCTCAATATTAGGGGAATTTCTGCATTTTACCTCTAAATAAGGAGAATTTCTGCATTTTTCCTCAAAATAAGAAGAATTTCTGCCTTTTACCCCAAAATATGGTGAATTTCTGCCTTTTTGTTCCAAAATAAAGAAAATTTCTTTAATTTTGTACCATAATAAAAGAAATTTCTCCTTTTTGCCCCAAAATAAGGGGAATTTCTGACTTTATACCTTGAAATAAATGAAATTTCTGCAATTTTGCCCCAAAATAAGGGAAATTTGTGCCTTTTTTGGCCCAAAATAAGGGGAATTTCTGCCTTTTGCCCCAAAATATAAGGAATTTCAGCATTTTACCTCAAAATAAGGGGAATTTTTGCTTTTTTGCAATGAAATATGTGAAATTTCTGCAATTTAACCCCAAAATAAGGTGAATTTCTGGCTTTTTGCCTCAAAATAATGGGAATTTTTGCATTTTTGCCCTAAAATAAGAAAAATTTTTGTTTTTTTCTTCTTAAATAAGTTAAATTTCTGCACTTTTGCCCTAAAATAAGGGAATTTTCTGCAATATTTCACAAATAATAAAGCAAATTTCTGCAATTTTGCCGCAAAATAAGGGGAATTTTTGTCTTTTGCCCCCAAATAAAGCAAATTTCTGCAATTTTGCCCCAAAATAAGGGGAATTTCTGTTTTTTGCCCCCAAATAATGGAAATTTCTGCAATTTTGCCCTAAAATAAAGGGAATTTCTGCCATTTGCCCCAAAATAAGGGGAATTTTTGCCTATTTGCCACAAAATAAAGAAAATTACTGCACGTTTTACCCCAAAATTAGGTGAATTTCTCCAATTATGCTCCAAAATACGAGGATTTTCTGCGTTTTTCGCCGAAAATAAGGGGAATTTCTGCCATCTTGCCGTGAAATAAGTGAAATTTTTGCAGGTTTACCCCAAAATAAAGGGAATTTCTGCGTTTTTGCCCCAAAATTAGGGGAATTTCTGCAATTTTGCTCCAAAATACGGGGAATTTCTGCATTTTTGCCCGAAAATAAAGGGAATGTATACCTTTTTGCCAAAAAAAAGGGAAATTTCTTCACTTTTGCCCCAAAATAAAGCGATTTTCTGCCTTTTTGACTCAAAATAAGTGCAATTTCTGCCTTTTCCCCAAAAATAAACGGAATTTCTGTCTTTTTGCCCCAAAATAAGGGGAAATTCTGACTTTTTGCCCTGAAATAAGTGAAATTTCTAAAATTTTTCCCCAAAATAAGGGAAATGTCTGCTTTTTGCCCCAAAATAAGAAGAATTTCTGCCTTTTTGCCCCAAAATAAGGGGAATTTCAGCCTTTTTTCCTCAAAATAAGTGGAATTTCTGCCTTTTGCCTCAAAATATGGGAAATTTATGCCTTTTTGCCCCAAATTAAGAAAAATTTCTGCAATTTTGTACCAAAATAAAAGAAATTTCTGCCTTTTTGTTCCAAAATAAGAGAAATTTCTGCCTTTTTCCCTTAAAGAAGTGAAATTTCTGCAATTTTGCCCAAAAATAAGGGAAATTTCTGCAATTTTGCCCCAAAGTAGAGGAAATTTCTGCAATTTTGCCCCAAATAAGGGGAATTTTTGAATTTTGCACCCGAAAAAGGAGATTTTCTGTCTTTTTGCCCCCAAATAAGGAGAATTTCAGCATTTTTGCCCGAAAATTATGAGAATTTCTGCAATTTTTCTTAAAAATACGGAAAATTTCTGCCTTTTAGCCCCAAAATAAAGGGAATTTCTGCATTTTTCCCCAATATTAGGGGAATTTCTGCATTTTACCTCTAAATTAAAGGAATTTCTGCATGTTACCTCAAAACAAGAAGAATTTCTGCCTTTTACATCAAAATATGGGGAATTTCTGCCTTTTTGTTCCAAAATAAAGAAAATTTCTTCAATTTTGTACCATAATAAAAGAAATTTCTCCTTTTTGCCCCAAAATAAGGGGAATTTCTGACTTTTTACCCTGAAATAAATGAAATTTCTGCAATTTTGCCTGAAAATAAGGGAAATTTTGCCTTTTTTGCCTCCCAAAAAAGGGGAATTTCTGCCTTTTGTCCCAAAATATAGCTAATTTCAGCATTTTACCTCAAAATAAGGAAAATTTCTCCCTTTTTGCCCTGAAATATATGAAATTTTTTCAATTTTTCCCCAAAATAAGGTGAATTTCTGCCTTTATGCCCCAAAATAAGGGTAATTTCTGCCTTTTTGCCCCAAAATAAGGGGAATTTCAGCATTTTTTCCTCAAAATAAGGGGAATTTCTGCCTTTTGCCCCAAAATATGGGGAATTTCTGCCTTTTTGCCCCAAAATAAGAGAAATTTTGCCTTTTTTCTGAAATAAGTGAAATTTCTGCAATTTTGCCCCAAAATAAGGGAAATTTCTGCAATTTTGCCCCAAAGTAAAGGAAATTTCTGCAGATTTGCCCCAAATAAGGGGAATTTCTGACTTTTTGCCCCAAAATTAGGGGAATTTTTGCAATTTTGCTCCAAAATACGGGGAATTTCTGCCTTTTTGCCCGAAAATAAAGGGAATGTATACCTTTTTGCCATAAAAAAGGGAAATTTCTTCACTTTTGCCCCAAAATAAGGGGATTTTCGGACTTTTTGACTCAAAATAAGTGCAATTTCTGCCTTTTCCCCAAAAATAAATGGAATTTCTGCGTTTTTGCCCCAAAATAAGGGGAATTTCTGACTTTTTTCCCTGAAATAAGTGAAATTTCTCTAATTTTTCCCCAAAATAAGGGAAATGTCTGCTTTTTGCCCCAAAATAAAGGGAATTTCTGCCTTTTTGCCCCAAAATAGGGGGAATTTCAGCATTTTTTCTTCAAAATAAGGGGAATTTCTGCCTTTTGCCCCAAAATATGGGGAATTTCTGTCTTTTTGCTCCAAAATAAGAAAAATTTCTGCAATTTTGTACCAAGATAAAAAAAATTTCTGCCTTTTTGCCCCAAAATAAGAGAAATTTCTGCCTTATTTCCCTGAAATAAGTGAAATTTCTGCAATTTTGCCCCAAAACAAGGGAAATTTCTGCAATTTTGCCCCAAAATAAGGGTAATTTCTGCAATTTTGCCCCACAGTAAAGGAAATTTCTGCAATTTTGCCCCAAAATAAGGAGAATTTCAGCCTTTTTGCCCGAAAATTATGAAAATTTCTGCAATTTTTCTTCAAAATACGGAAAATTTTTGCCTTTTATCCCCAAAATAAAGGGGATTTCTGCATTTTTCCCAATATTAGGGGAATTTCTGCATTTTACCTCTAAATAAAGAGAATTTCTGCATTTTACCTCAAAATAAGAAGAATTTCTGCCTTTTACCCCAAAATATGGTGAATTTCTGCCTTTTTGTTCCAAAATAAAGAAAATTTCTTTAATTTTGTACCATAATAAAAGAAATTTCTCCTTTTTGCCCCAAAATAAGGGGAATTTCTGACTTTATACCTTGAAATAAATGAAATTTCTGCAATTTTGCCCCAAAATAAGGGAAATTTGTGCCTTTTTTGGCCCAAAATAAGGGGAATTTCTGCCTTTTGCCCCAAAATATAAGGAATTTCAGCATTTTACCTCAAAATAAGGGGAATTTTTGCTTTTTTGCAATGAAATATGTGAAATTTCTGCAATTTAATGCCAAAATAAGGTGAATTTCTGGCTTTTTGCCCAAAAACAATGGGAATTTTTGCCTTTTTGCCCTAAAATAAGAAAAATTTTTGTTTTTTCTTCTGAAATAAGTTAAATTTCTGCAATTTTGCCCTAAAATAAGGGAATTTTCTGCAATATTTCACAAATAATAAAGCAAATTTCTGCAATTTTGCCGCAAAATAAGGGGAATTTTTGTTTTTTGCCCCCAAATAAAGCAAATTTCTGCAATTTTGCCGCAAAATAAGGGGAATTTTTGTTTTTTGCCCCCAAATAAAGCAAATTTCTGCAATTTTGCCCCAAAATAAGGGGAATTTCTGTTTTTTGCCCCCAAATAATGGAAATTTCTGCAATTTTGCCCTAAAATAAAGGGAATTTCTGCCATTTGCCCCAAAATAAGGGGAATTTTTGCCGATTTGCCACAAAATAAAGAAAATTACTGCATGTTTTACCCCAAAATTAGGTGAATTTCTCCAATTTTGCTCCAAAATACGAGGATTTTCTGCGTTTTTCGCCGAAAATAAGGGGAATTTCTGCCATCTTGCCACGAAATAAGTGAAATTTCTGCAGTTTTACCCCAAAATAAAGGGAATTTCTGCGTTTTTGCCCCAAAATTAGGGGAATTTCTGCAATTTTGCTCCAAAATACGGGGAATTTCTGCCTTTTTGCCCGAAAATAAAGGGAATGTATACCTTTTTGCCAAAAAAAGGGAAATTTCTTCACTTTTGCCCCAAAATAAAGCGATTTTCTGCCTTTTTGACTCAAAATAAGTGCAATTTCTGCCTTTTCCCCAAAAATAAACGGAATTTCTGTCTTTTTGCCCCAAAATAAGGGGAAATTCTGACTTTTTGCCCTGAAATAAGTGAAATTTCTAAAATTTTTCCCCAAAATAAGGGAAATGTCTGCTTTTTGCCCCAAAATAAGAAGAATTTCTGCCTTTTTGCCCCAAAATAAGGGGAATTTCAGCCTTTTTTCCTCAAAATAAGTGGAATTTCTGCCTTTTGCCCCAAAATATGGGAAATTTATGCCTTTTTGCCCCAAATTAAGAAAAATTTCTGCAATTTTGTACCAAAATAAAAGAAATTTCTGCCTTTTTGTTCCAAAATAAGAGAAATTTCTGCCTTTTTCCCTTAAAGAAGTGAAATTTCTGCAATTTTGCCCAAAAATAAGGGAAATTTCTGCAATTTTGCCCCAAAGTAGAGGAAATTTCTGCAATTTTGCCCCAAATAAGGGGAATTTTTGAATTTTGCACCCGAAAAAGGAGATTTTCTGTCTTTTTGCCCCCAAATAAGGAGAATTTCAGCATTTTTGCCCGAAAATTATGAGAATTTCTGCAATTTTTCTTAAAAATACGGAAAATTTCTGCCTTTTAGCCCCAAAATAAAGGGAATTTCTGCATTTTTGTCAAATATTAGGGGAATTTCTGCATTTTACCTCTAAATAAAAGGAATTTCTGCATGTTACCTCAAAACAAGAAGAATTTCTGCCTTTTACCCCAAAATATGGGGAATTTCTGCCTTTTTGTTCCAAAATAAAGAAAATTTCTTCAATTTTGTACCATAATAAAAGAAATTTCTCCTTTTTGCCCCAAAATAAGGGGAATTTCTGACTTTTTACCCTGAAATAAATGAAATTTCTGCAATTTTGCCTGAAAATAAGGGAAATTTTGCCTTTTTTGCCTCCCAAAAAAGGGGAATTTCTGCCTTTTGTCCCAAAATATAGCTAATTTCAGCATTTTACCTCAAAATAAGGTAAATTTCTCCCTTTTTGCCCTGAAATATATGAAATTTTTTCAATTTTTCCCCAAAATAAGGTGAATTTCTGCCTTTATGCCCCAAAATAAGGGTAATTTCTGCCTTTTTGCCCCAAAATAAGGGGAATTTCAGCATTTTTTCCTCAAAATAAGGGGAATTTCTGCCTTTTGCCCCAAAATATGGGGAATTTCTGCCTTTTTGCCCCAAAATAAGAGAAATTTTGCCTTTTTTTCTGAAATAAGTGAAATTTCTGCAATTTTGCCCCAAAATAAGGGAAATTTCTGCAATTTTGCCCCAAAGTAAAGGAAATTTCTGCAGATTTGCCCCAAATAAGGGGAATTTCTGACTTTTTGCCCCAAAATTAGGGGAATTTTTGCAATTTTGCTCCAAAATACGGGGAATTTCTGCCTTTTTAACCGAAAATAAAGGGAATGTATACCTTTTTGCCATAAAAAAAGGGAAATTTCTTCACTTTTGCCCCAAAATAAGGGGATTTTCGGACTTTTTGACTCAAAATAAGTGCAATTTCTGCCTTTTCCCCAAAAATAAATGGAATTTCTGCGTTTTTGCCCCAAAATAAGGGGAATTTCTGACTTTTTTCCCTGAAATAAGTGAAATTTCTCTAATTTTTCCCCAAAATAAGGGAAATGTCTGCTTTTTGCCCCAAAATAAAGGGAATTTCTGCCTTTTTGCCCCAAAATAGGGGGAATTTCAGCATTTTTTCTTCAAAATAAGGGGAATTTCTGCCTTTTGCCCCAAAATATGGGGAATTTCTGTCTTTTTGCTCCAAAATAAAAAAAATTTCTGCAATTTTGTACCAAGATAAAAAAAATTTCTGCCTTTTTGCCCCAAAATAAGAGAAATTTCTGCCTTATTTCCCTGAAATAAGTGAAATTTCTGCAATTTTGCCCCAAAACAAGGGAAATTTCTGCAATTTTGCCCCAAAATAAGGGTAATTTCTGCAATTTTGCCCCACAGTAAAGGAAATTTCTGCAATTTTGCCCCAAAATAAGGAGAATTTCAGCCTTTTTGCCCGAAAATTATGAAAATTTCTGCAATTTTTCTTCAAAATACGGAAAATTTCTGCTTTTTAGCCCCACAATAGAGGGAATTTCTGCATTTTTTCCCAATATTAGGGGAATTTCTGCATTTTACCTCTAAATAAGGAGAATTTCTGCATTATTCCTCAAAATAAAAAGAATTTCTGCCTTTTACCCCAAAATATGGTGAATTTCTGCCTTTTTGTTCCAAAATAAAGAAAATTTCTTTAATTTTGTACCATAATAAAAGAAATTTCTCCTTTTTGCCCCAAAATAAGGGGAATTTCTGACTTTATACCTTGAAATAAATGAAATTTCTGCAATTTTGCCCCAAAATAAGGGAAATTTGTGCCTTTTTTGGCCCAAAATAAGGGGAATTTCTGCCTTTTGCCCCAAAATATAAGGAATTTCAGCATTTTACCTCAAAATAAGGGGAATTTTTGCTTTTTTGCAATGAAATATGTGAAATTTCTGCAATTTAATGCCAAAATAAGGTGAATTTCTGGCTTTTTGCCCAAAAACAATGGGAATTTTTGCCTTTTTGCCCTAAAATAAGAAAAATTTTTGTTTTTTCTTCTGAAATAAGTTAAATTTCTGCAATTTTGCCCTAAAATAAGGGAATTTTCTGCAATATTTCACAAATAATAAAGCAAATTTCTGCAATTTTTCCGCAAAATAAGGGGAATTTTTGTTTTTTGCCCCCAAATAAAGCAAATTTCTGCAATTTTGCCGCAAAATAAGGGGAATTTTTGTTTTTTGCCCCCAAATAAAGCAAATTTCTGCAATTTTGCCCCAAAATAAGGGGAATTTCTGTTTTTTGCCCCCAAATAATGGAAATTTCTGCAATTTTGCCCTAAAATAACGGGAATTTCTGCCATTTGCCCCAAAATAAGGGGAATTTTTGCCGATTTGCCACAAAATAAAGAAAATTACTGCATGTTTTACCCCAAAATTAGGTGAATTTCTCCAATTTTGCTCCAAAATACGAGGATTTTCTGCGTTTTTCGCCGAAAATAAGGGGAATTTCTGCCATCTTGCCACGAAATAAGTGAAATTTCTGCAGTTTTACCCCAAAATAAAGGGAATTTCTGCGTTTTTGCCCCAAAATTAGGGGAATTTCTGCAATTTTGCTCCAAAATACGGGGAATTTCTGCCTTTTTGCCCGAAAATAAAGGGAATGTATACCTTTTTGCCAAAAAAAGGGAAATTTCTTCACTTTTGCCCCAAAATAAAGCGATTTTCTGCCTTTTTGACTCAAAATAAGTGCAATTTCTGCCTTTTCCCCAAAAATAAACGGAATTTCTGTCTTTTTGCCCCAAAATAAGGGGAAATTCTGACTTTTTGCCCTGAAATAAGTGAAATTTCTAAAATTTTTCCCCAAAATAAAGGAAATGTTTGCTTTTTGCCCCAAAATAAGAAGAATTTCTGCCTTTTTGCCCCAAAATAAGGGGAATTTCAGCCTTTTTTCCTCAAAATAAGTGGAATTTCTGCCTTTTGCCCCAAAATATGGGAAATTTATGCCTTTTTGCCCCAAAATAATAAAAATTTCTGCAATTTTGTACCAAAATAAAAGAAATTTCTGCCTTTTTGTTCCAAAATAAGAGAAATTTCTGCCTTTTTTCCCTTAAATAAGTGAAATTTCTTCAATTTTGCCCAAAAATAAGGGAAATTTCTGCAATTTTGCCCCAAAGTAGATGAAATTTCTGCAATTTTGCCCCAAATAAGGGGAATTTTTGAATTTTGCACCCGAAAAAGGAGATTTTCTGTCTTTTTGCCCCCAAATAAGGAGAATTTCAGCCTTTTTGCCCGAAAATTATGAGAATTTCTGAAATTTTTCTTCAAAATACAGAAAATTTCTGCCTTTTAGCCCCAAAATAAAGGGAATTTCTGCATTTTTCCCCAATATTAGGGGAATTTCTGCATTTTACCTTTAAATAAAAGGAATTTCTGCATGTTACCTCAAAACAAGAAGAATTTCTGCCTTTTACCCCAAAATATGGGGAATTTCTGCCTTTTTGTTCCAAAATAAAGAAAATTTCTTCAATTTTGTACCATAATAAAAGAAATTTCTCCTTTTTGCCCCAATATAAGAGGAATTTCTGACTTTTTACCCTGAAATAAATGAAATTTCTGTAATTTTGCCTGAAAATAAGGGAAATTTTGCCTTTTTTGCCCCCCAAAAAAGGGGAATTTCTGCCTTTTGTCCCAAAATATAGCTAATTTCATCATTTTACCTCAAAATAAATAAAATTTCTCCCTTTTTGCCCTGAAATATATGAAATTTTTTCAATTTTTCCCCAAAATAAGGTGAATTTCTGCCTTTATGCCCCAAAATAAGGGTAATTTCTGCCTTTTTGCCCCAAAATAAGGGGAATTTCAGCATTTTTTCCTCAAAATAAGGGGAATTTCTGCCTTTTGCCCCAAAATATGGGGAATTTCTGCCTTTTTGCCCCAAAATAAGAGAAATTTTGCTTTTTTTCCCTGAAATAAGTGAAATTTCTGCAATTTTGCCCCAAAATAAGGGAAATTTCTGCAATTTTGCCCCAAAGTAAAGGAAATTTCTGCAGTTTTGCCCCAAATAAGGGGAATTTCTGACTTTTTGCCTACAATTAGGGGAATTTCTGCAATTTTGCTCCAAAATACGGGGAATTTCTGCCTTTTTGCCCGAAAATAAAGGGAATGTATACCTTTTTGCCATAAAAAAGGGAAATTTCTTCACTTTTGCCCCAAAATAAGGGGATTTTCGGACTTTTTGACTCAAAATAAGTGCAATTTCTGCCTTTTCCCCAAAAATAAATGGAATTTCTGCGTTTTTGCCCCAAAATAAGGGGAATTTCTGACTTTTTTCCCTGAAATAAGTGAAATTTCTCTAATTTTTCCTTAAAATAAGGGAAATGTCTGCTTTTTGCCCCAAAATAAAGGGAATTTCTGCCTTTTTGCCCCAAAATAAGGGGAATATCAGCATTTTTTCTTCAAAATAAGGGGAATTTCTGCCTTTTGCCCCAAAATATGGGGAATTTCTGTCTTTTTGCTCCAAAATAAAAAAAATTTCTGAAATTTTGTACCAAAATAAAAGAAATTTCTGCATTCTTGCCCCAAAATAAGAGAAATTTCTTCCTTTTAGCTCTGAAATAAGTGAATTTTCTGCAATTTTGCCCCAAAATAAGGGAAATTTCTGCAATTTTGCCCCAAAGTAAAGGAAATTTCTGCAATTTTGTTCCAAATAAACGGAATTTCTGACTTTTTTCGCCTGAAAAAGGAGATTTTCTGTCTTTTTAGCCAAAATAAGGGATTTTCAGCCTTTTTGCTTGAAAATTATGAAATTTTCTGCAATTTTTCTCCAAAATATGGAAGATTTCTGCCTTTTAGCCCCAAAATAAAGGGAATATCTGAATTTTTCTCCAACATTTGGGGAATTTCTGCATTTTACCTCTAAATAAGGGGAAATTCTGCATTTTACTTCAAAATAAGAATTTCTGCCTTTTACCCCAAAATATGGGGAATTTCTGCCTTTTTGTTCCAAAATAAAGAAAATTTCTTCAATTTTGTACCATAATAAAAGAAATTTCTCCTTTTTGCCCCAAAATAAGGGGAATTTCTGACTTTTTACCCTGAAATAAATAAAATTTCTGCAATTTTGCCCAAAAAAAATGGAAATTTGTGCCTTTTTTGCACCAAAATAAAGGGAATTTCTGCCTTTTGCCCCAAAATATTGGGAATTTTAGCATTTTACCTCAAAGTAAGGGGAATTTCTGCGTTTTTGCCCTGAAATATGTGAAATTTCTGCAATTTTACCCCAAAATAATGTGAATTTCTGACTTTTTGCCCCAAAATAATGGGAATTTCTGCATTTTTGCCCCAAAATAAGAAAAAATTTTGCTTTTTTCTTCTGCAATAAATGAAATTTCTGCAATTTTGCCCTAAAATAACAGAAATTTCTGCAATTTTACCCCATAATAAAGCAAATTTCTGCAATTTTGCTGCAAAATAAGGTGAATTTCTGTTTTTTGCCCCCAAATAAAGCAAATTTCTGCAATTTTGCTACAAAATAAAAGGAATTTCTGTGTTTTGCACACAAATAAGGGAAATTACTGCAATTTTGCCCTAAAATAAGGGGAATTTCTGCAATTTGCCCCAAAATAAGTAGAATTTCTGCCTTTTTGCCACAAAATAATAAAAATTACAGCATGTTTTACCCAAAAATTAGGTGAATTTCTGCAATTTTGCTCCAAAATATGAGGATTTTCTGCATTTTTCGCCGAAAATAAGGGGAATTTCTGCCATTTTGCCGCGAAATAAGTGAAATTTCTGCAGTTTTACCCCAAAATAAGGGGAATTTCTGCTTTTTTGCCCCAAAATTAGGGGAATTTCTGCAATTTTGCTCCAAAATACAAAGAATTTCTGCCTTTTTGCCCGGAAATAAAGGCAATGTATAACTTTTTGCTATAAAAAATGGAAATTTCTTCACTTTTGCCCCAAAATAAGGCGATTTTCTGCCTTTTTGACTCAAAATAAGTGCAATTTCTGCCTTTTCCTCTAAAATAAACAGATTTTTTGTCTTTTTGCCCCAAAATAAGGGGAATTTCTGACTTTTTGCCCTGAAATAAGTGAAATTTCTAAAATTTTTCACCAAAATAAGGGATATTTCTGCCTTTTGCCCCAAAATAATGGGAAATTCAGCCTTTTTTCCTCAAAATAAGGGGAATTTCTGCCTTTTGCCCCAAAATATGGGAAATTTCTGCCTTTTTGCCCCAAAATAATAAAAATTTCTCCAATTTTGTACCAAAATAAAAGAAATTTCTGCCTTTTTGTTCCAAAATAAGAGAAATTTCGGCCTTTAATCCCTTAAATAAGTGAAATTTCTGCAATTTTGCTCCAAAATAAGGGAAATTTCTGCAATTTTGCCCCAAAGTAGAGGAAATTTCTGCAATTTTGCCCCAAATAAGGGGAATTTCTGAATTTTGCACCCGAAAAAGGAGATTTTCTCTCTTTTTGCCACAAAATAAGGAGAATTTCAGCCTTTTTGCCCGAAAATTATGAGAATTTCTGCAATTTTTCTTCAAAATACGGAAATTTTCTTCCTTTTAACCCCAAAATAAAGGGAATTTCTGCATTTTGCCCCAATATTAGGGGAATTTCTGCATTTTACCTCTAAATAAAAGGAATTTCTGCATGTTACCTCAAAATAAGAAGAATTTCTGCCTTTTACCCCAAAATATGGGGAATTTCTGCCTTTTTGTTCCAAAATAAAAAAAATTTCTTCAATTTTGTACCATAATAAAAGAAATTTCTAATTTTTGCCCCAAAATAAGGGGAATTTCTGACTTTTTACCCTGAAATAAATGAAATTTCTGTAATTTTGCCCAAAAATAAGGGAAATTTTGCCTTTTTTGCCCCAAAAAATGGGGAATTTCTGGCTTTTGTTCCAAAATATAGGTAATTTCAGCATTTTACCTCAAAATAAAGAAAATTTCTTCCTTTTTGCCCTGAAATATATGAAATTTCTTCAATTTTCCCCAAAATAAGGTGAATTTCTGCCTTTTTGCCCCAAAATAAGGGTAATTTCTGCCTTTTTGCCCCAAAATAAGGGGAATTTCAGCATTTTTTCCTCAAAATAAGGGGAATTTCTGCCTTTTGCCCCAAAATATGGAGAATTTCTGCCTTTTTGCCCCAAAATAAGAGAAATTTTGCATTTTTCCCTGAAATAAGTGAAATTTCTGCAATTTTGCCCCAAAGAAAGGAAATTTCTGTAGTTTTGCGCCAAATAAGGGGAATTTCTGCAATTTTGCTCCAAAATACGGGGAATTTCTGCCTTTTTGCCCGAAAATAAAGGGAATGTATACCTTTTTGCCATAAAAAAGGAAAATTTTTTCACTTTTGCCCCAAAATAAGGGGTTTTTCAGACTTTTTGACTCAAAATAAGTGCAATTTCTGCCTTTTCCCCAAAAATAAATGGAATTTCTGCCTTTTTGCCCCAAAATACGGGGAATTTCTGACTTTTTGCACTGAAATAAGTGAAATTTCTCTAATTTTTCCCCAAAATAAGGGAAATGTCTGCTTTTTGCCCAAAAATAAAGGGAATTTCTGCCTTTTTGCCCCAAAATAAGTGGAATTTCAGCATTTTTTCTTCAAAATAAGGGGAATTTCTGCCTTTTGCCCCAAAATATGGGGAATTTCTGTCTTTTTGCTCCAAAATAAGAAAAATTTCTGCAATTTTGTACCAAAATAAAAGAAATTTCTGCATTTTTGCCCCAAAATAAGAGAAATTTCTGCCTTTTATCTCTGAAATAAGTGAATTTTCTGCAGTTTTGCCCCAAAATAAGGAAAATTTCTAAAATTTTGCCCCAAAGTAAAGGAAATTTCTGCAATTTTGCCCCAAATAAAAGGAATTTCTAAATTTTTGCACCCGAAAAAAGGTGATTTTCTGTTTTTTTGAGCCAAAATAAGGGAATTTCAGCCTTATTGCTTGAAAATTATGAAAATTTCTGCAATTTTTCTTCAAAATATGGAAAATTTCTTCCTTTTAGCCCCCCAAAAAAAGGGAATTTCTGAATTTTTCTCCAATATTTGGGGAATTTCTGCATTTTACCTCTAAATAAGGGGAAATTCTGCATTTTACCTCAAAATAAAAATTTCTGCCTTTTACCCCAAAATATGGGGAATTTCTGCCTTTTTGTTCCAAAATAAAAAAAATTTCTTCAATTTTGTACCATAATAAAAGAAATTTCTCCTTTTTGCTCCAAAATAAGGGGAATTTCTGACTTTTTACCCTGAAATAAATAAAATTTCTGCAATTTTGCCCGAAAATAAGGGAAATTTGTGCCTTTTTTGGCCCAAAATAAGGGGAATGTCTGCCTTTTGCCCCAAAATATGGGGAATTTCAGCATTTTACCTCAAAATAAGTGGAATTTCTGCTTTTTTGCAAAGAAATATGTGATATTTCTGCAATTTTACCCCAAAATAAGGTGAATTTCTGCCTTTTTGCCCCAAAATAATGGGAATTTCTGCATTTTTGCCCCAAAATAAGAAAAAATTTTGCTTTTTTCTTCTCCAATAAGTGAAATTTCTGCAATTTTGCCCTAAAATAAGGGGAATTTCTGCCATTTGCCCCAAAATAAGGGTAATTTCTGCCTTTTTGCCGCGAAATAAGTGAAATTTCTGCAGTTTTACACCAAAATAAAGGGAATTTCTGCCTTTTGCCCCAAAATTAGGGGAATTTCTTGAATTTTGCTCCAAAATACAGGGAATTTTTGCCTTTTTGCCCGAAAATAAAGGCAATGTATATTTTTTTGCTATAAAAAAGGGAAATTTCTTCACTTTTGCCCCAAAATAAGGCGTTTTTCCGCCTTTTTGACTCAAAATAAGTGCAATTTCTGCCTTTCCCCAAAAGTAAATGGAATTTCTGTCTTTTTGCCGCAAAATAAGGGGAATTTCTGACTTTGTGCCCTGAAATAAGTGAAATTTCTAAAATTTTTTCCCAAAATAAGGGAAATGTCTGCTTTTTGCCCCAAAAATAAGGAGAATTTCTGCCTTTTCGCCCCAAAATAAGGGGAATTTCAGCATTTTTTCCTCAAAATAAAAGGAAATTCTGCCTTTTGACCCAAAATATGGGAAATTTCTGCCATTTTGCCCCAAAATAAGAAAAATTTCTGCAATTTTTTACCAAAATAAAAAAAATTCTGCCTTTTCGTTTCAAAATAAGAGAAATTTCTACAATTTTTTCCTGAAATAAGTGAAATTTCTGCAATTTTGCCCCAAAATAAGAAAAAATTTTGCTTTTTTCTTCTGCAATAAGTGAAATTTCTGCAATTTTGCCCTAAAATAAGGGGAATTTCTGCCATTTGCCCCAAAATATGGGGAATTTCTGCCTTTTTGCCGCGAAATAAGTGAAATTTCTGCAGTTTTACCCCAAAATAAAGGGAATTTCTGCCTTTTGCCCCAAAATTAGGGGAATTTCTTGAATTTTGCTCCAAAATACAGGAAATTTTTGCCTTTTTGCCCGAAAATAAAGGCAATGTCTACCTGTTTGCTATAAAAAAGGGAAATTTCTTCACTTTTGCCCCAAAATAAGGCGATTTTCCGCCTTTTTGACTCAAAATAAGTGCAATTTCTGCCTTTTCCCCAAAAGTAAATGGAATTTCTGTCTTTTTGCCCCAAAATAAGGGGAATTTCTGACTTTGTGCCCTGAAATAAGTGAAATTTCTAAAATTTTTTCCCAAAATAAGGGAAATGTCTGCTTTTTGCCCCAAAATAAGGAGAATTTCTGCCTTTTCGCCCAAAATAAGGGGAATTTCAGCATTTTTTTCTCAAAATAAAAGGAATTTCTGCCTTTTGCCCCAAAATATGGGAAATTTCTGCCATTTTGCCCCAAAATAAAAAAAAATTTCTGCAATTTTGTACCAAAATAAAAATAAATTCTGCCTTTTTGTTTCAAAATAAGAGAAATTTCTACATTTTTTTCCTGAAATAAGTGAAATTTCTGCAATTTTGCCCCAAAATAAGGGAAATTACTGCAATTTTGCCCCAAAGTAGAGGAAATTTCTGCAATTTTGCCCCAAATAAGGGGAATTTCTGACTTTTTGCACCCGAAAAAATGAGATTTTCTGTCTTTTTGCCCCAAAATAAGGAGAATTTCAGCCTTTTTGCCCGAAAATTATGAGAATTTCTGCAATTTTTCTTCAAAATACGGAAAATTTCTGCATTTTAGCCCCAAAATAAAGGGAATTTCTGCATTTTTCCCCAATATTAGGGGAATTTCTGCATTTTACTTCTAAATAAAAGGAATTTCTGCATGTTACCTCAAAATAAGAAGAATTTCTGACTTTTGACCCAAAATATGGGGAATTTCTGCCTTTTTGTTCCAAAATAAAGAAAATTTCTTCAATTTTGTACCCTAATAAAAGAAATTTCTCCTTTTTGCCCCACAATAAGAGGAATTTCTGTCATTTTACCCTGAAATAAATGAAATTTCTGCAATTTTGCCCGAAAATAATGGAAATTTGTGCCTTTTTTGCCCCAAAATATAAGGAATTTCTGACTTTTGCTCCAAAATATGGGGAATTACAGCATTTTACCTCAAAAGAAAAGGAATTTCTGCCTTTTTGCCTTGAAATATGTGAAATTTCTGCAATTGTACCCCAAAATAAAGTGAATTTCTGCCTTTTTGCCCCAAAATAATGGGAATTTCTGCCTTTTTACCCCCAAAAAAGAAAAATTTTTGTTTTTTCTTCTGAAATAAGTGAAATTTGTGAAATTTTGCACTAAAATAAGGGAAATTTCTGCAATGTTTCCCCATAATAAAGCATTTTCTGCAATTTTGCTGCAAAATAAGGGGAATTTCTGTTTTTTGCCCCCAAATAAAGCAAATTTCTGCAATTTTGCCCCAAAATAAGGGGAATTTCTGTTTTTTGCCCCCAAATAAGGGAAATTTCTGCAATTTTGCCCTAAAATAAGAGGAATTTCTGCCATTTGCCCCAAAATAAGGGGGATTTCTGCATTTTTGCCACTAAATAAAGAAAATTACTGCATGTTTTACAACAAAATTATGTGAATTTCTGCAATTTTGCTCCAAAATACGAGGATTTTCTGCCTTTTTCCCCGGAAATAGAGGGAATTTATGCCTTTTTGCCCCAAAATTAGGGGAATTTCTGCAATTTTGCTCCAAAATACTGGGAATTTCTGCCTCTTTGCCAGAAAATAAAGGCAATGTATACCTTTTTGCTATAAAAAAAGGAAATTTCTTCACTTTTGCCCCAAAATAAGGCGATTTTCCGCCTTTTTGACTCAAAATAAGTGCAATTTCTGCATTTTCCCCAAAAATAAATGGAATTTCTCTCTATTTGCGCCAAAATAAGGGGAATTTCTGACTTTTTGCCCTGAAATAAGTGAAATTTCTAAAATTTTTCCCCAAAATAAGAGAAATGTCTGCTTTTTGCCCCCAAATTAGAAGAATTTCTGCCTTTTGCCCCAAAATAAGTGGAATTTCAGCCTTTTTTTTTCAAAATAGGGGGAATTTCTGCCTTTTGCCCCATAATATCGGAAATTTTAGCCTTTTTGTCCCAAAATAAGAAAAATTTCTGCAATTTTGTACCAAAATAAAAGAAATTTCTGCCTTTTTGTTCCAAAATAAGAGAAATTTCTGCCTTTTTTCTCTGAAATAAGTGAAATTTCTGCAATTTTGCCACAAAATAAGGGAAATTTTTTCAATTTTGCCCCAAAGTAGAGGAAATTTCTGCAATTTTGCCCCAAATAAGGGGAATTTCTTAATTTTTGCACCCGAAAAAAGGAGATTTTCTGTCTTTTTGCCCCAAAATAAGGAGAATTTCAGCCTTTTTGCTCGAAAATTATGAAAATTTCTGCAATTTTTCTTCAAAATACGGAAAATTTCTGCCTTTTAGCCCCAAAATAAAGAGAATTTCTGCATTTTTCCCCGATATTAGGGGAATTTCTGCATTTTACCTCTAAATAAAAGGAATTTCTGCATGTTACCTCAAAATAAGAAGAATTTCTGCCTTTTACCCCAAAATATGGGGAATTTCTGCCTTTTTGTTCCAAAATAAAGAAAATTTGTTCAATTTTGTACCATAATAAAAGAAATTTCTCCTCTTTGCCCCAAAATGGGGGAATTCCTGCCTTTTTGCCCTAAATATGTGAAATTTCTGCAATTTTACCCCAAAATAAGGTAAATTTCTGCCTTTTTGCCCCAAAATAATGGGAATTTCTGACTTTTTGCCCCGAAATAAGAAAAATTTTTGTTTTTTCTTCTGAAATAAGTGAAATTTCTGCAATTTTGCCTGAAAATAAGGGAAATTTGTGCCTTTTTTGCTCCAAAATAAGGGGAATTTCTTCCTTTTGTCCCAAAATATGGGTAATTTCAGCATTTTACCTTAAAATAAGGAAAATTTCTGCCTTTTTGCCCTGAAATATATGAAATTTCTGCAATATTACCCCAAAATAAGGTGAATTTCTGCCTTTTTGCCCCAAAATAAAAGGAATTTCAGCATTTTTTCCTCAAAATAAAAGGAATTTCTGCCTTTTGCCTCAAAATATGGGGAATTTCTGCCTTTTTGCCCCAAAATAATGGGAATTTCTGCCTTTTTGCCCCGAAATAAGAAAAATTTTTCTTTTTTCTTCTGAAAGAAGTGAAATTTCTGCAATTTTACCCCATAATAAAGCAAATTTCTGCAATTTTGATGCAAAATAAGAGGAATTTCTGTTTTTTGCCCCCAAATAAAGCAAATTTCTGCAATTTTGCGCCAAAATAAGGGGAATTTCTGTTTTTTGCCCCCAAATAAAAGAAATTTCTGCAATTTTGCCCTAAAATAAGGGGAATTTCAGCCTTTTTTCCTCAAAATAAGGGGAATTTCTGCCTTTTGCCCCAAAATATGGGAAATTTCTGCCTTTTTGCCCCAAAATAAGAAGAATTTCTGCAATTTTGTACCAAAATAAAAGAAATTTCTGCCTTTTTGTTCCAAAATAAAAGAAATTTCTGCCTTTTTTCCCTGAAATAAGTGAAATATCTGCAATTTTGCCCCAAAATAAGGGAAATTTCTGCAATTTGGCCCCAAAGTAGAGGAAATTTCTGCAATTTTGCCTCAAATAAGGGGAATTTCTGACATTTTGCACCCGAAAAAAGGAGATTTTCTGTATTTTTGCCCCAAAATAAAGAGAATTTCAGCCTTTTTGCCCAAAAATTATGAGAATTTCTGCAATTTTTCTTCAAAATACGGAAAATTTCTGCCTTTTAGCCCCAAAATAAAAGGAATTTCTGCATTTTTCCCCAATATTAGGGGAATTTCTGCATTTTACCTCTAAATAAAAGGAATTTCTGCATGTTACCTCAAAATAAGAAGAATTTCTGCCTTTTACCTCAAAATATGGGGAATTTCTGCCTTTTTGTTCCAAAATAAAGAAAATTTCTTCAATTTTGTACCATAATAAAAGAAATTTCTCCTTTTTGCCCCAAAATAAGGGGAATTTCTGACTTTTTACCCTGAAATAAATGAAATTTCTGCAATTTTTCCTGAAAATTATGGAAATTTGTGCCTTTTTTGCCCCAAAATAAGGGGAATTTCTGCCTTTTGTCCCAAAATATGGGTAATTTCAGCATTTTACCTCAAAATAAGGAAAATTTCTGCCTTTTTGCCCTTAAATATATGAAATTTCTGCAATTTTACCACAAAATAAAGTGAATTTCTGCCTTTGTGCCCCAAAATAAAGGAAATTTCTGCCTTTTTGCCCCAAAATAAGGGGAATTTCAGCATTTTTTTTCCTCAAAATAAAGGGAATTTCTGCCTTTTTCCCCAAAATATGGGGAATTTCTGCCTTTTTACCCCAAAATAAGAAAAATGTCTGCCTTTTTTTCACTGAAATAAGTGAAATTTCTTCAATTTTGTCCCAAATAAGCGAAATTTCTGCAATTTTGCCCCAAAGTAAAGGAAATTTCTGCAATTTTGCCCCAAATAAGAGGAATTTTTGCCTTTTTGCCCCAAAATTAGGGGAATTTCTGTAATTTTGCTCCAAAATACGGGGAATTTCTGCCTTTTTGCCCGAAAATAAAGGGAATGTATACCTTTTTGCCATAAAAAAGGGAAATTTCTTTACTTTTGCCCCAAAATATAAAGATTTTCCTCCTTTTTGACTCAAAATAAGTGCAATTTCTGCCTATTTCCCAAAAATAAACGGAATTTCTCTCTTTTTGCCCCAAAATAAGGGGAATTTCTGACTTTTTGCCCTGAAATAATTGAAATTTCTAAAATTTTTCCTCAAAATAAGGGAAATGTCTGGTTTTGCCCCAAAATTAGGGGAATTTCTGCCTTTTTGCCCCAAAATAAAGGGAATTTCAATATTTTTTCCTAAAAATAAGGGAAATTTCTGCCTTTTGCCCCAAAATATGGGGAATTTCTATTTTTTTGCCCCAAAATAAAAAAAATTTCTGCAATTTTGTACCAAAATAAAAGAAATTTCTGCCTTTTTGTCCCAAAATAAGAGAAATTTCTGCCTTTTTTCTCTGAAATAAGTGAAATTTCTGCAATTTTGCCCCAAAATAAAGGAATATTCTGCAATTTTGCCTTAAAATAAGGGAAATTTCTGCAATTTTGCCCCAAAGTAAAGGAAATTTTTGCAATTTTGCCCGAAAATAAGGAGAACTTCAGCCTTTTTGCCCGAAAATTATGAGAATTTCTGCAATTTTTCTTCAAAATACAGAAAATTTCTGCCTTTTAGCCCCAAAATAAAGGGAATTTCTGCATTTTTCTCCAATATTAGGGGAATTTCTGCATTTTACCTCTAAATAAGGGGAATTTCTGATTTTACCTCAAAATAAGAAGAATTTCTGCCTTTTACCCTAAAATATGGTGAATTTCTGCCTTTTTGTTCCAAAATAAAGAAAATTTCTTCAATTTTGGACCATAATAAAAGAAATTTCTTCTTTTTGCCCCAAAATAAGGGGAATTTCTGAATTTTAACCTTGAAATAAATGAAATTTCTGCAATTTTGCCCGAAAATAAGGAAAATTTGTGCCTTTTTTTGGCCCAAAATAAGGGGAATTTTTTTCTTTTGCCCCAAAATATGGAAAATTTCAGCATTTTACCTCAAAATAAGGGGAATTTCTGCTTTTTTGTAATGAAATATGTGAAATTTCTGCAATTTTACCACAAAATAAGGTGAATTTCTGCCCTTTTGCCCCCAAAAAATGGGAATTTCTGCCTTTTTGCCCCAAAATAAGAAAAAATTTTGTTTTTTCTTGTGAAATAAGTGTAATTTCTGCACTTTTGCTCTAAAATAAGGGAATTTTCAGCAATTTTTCATAAATAATAAAGCAAATTTCTGCAATTTTGCCACAAAATAAGGGGAATTTCTGTTTTTTGCCCCCAAATAAAGCAAATTTCTGCAATTTCCCCCAAAATAAGGGGAATTTCTGTTTTTTGCCCCCAAATAAGGGAAATTTCTGCAATTTTGCCCTAAAATAATGGGAATTTCTGCCATTTGCCCCAAAATAAGGAGAATTTCTGCCTATTTGCCACAAAATAAAGAAAATTACTGCATGTTTTACCCCAAAATTAGGTGAATTTCTGCAATTTTGCTACAAAAGAAGAGGATTTTCTGAGTTTTTCGCCGGAAATAAAAGGACTTTCTGCCATCTTCCCGCGAAATAAGTGAAATTTCTGCAGTTTTACCCCAAAATAAGGGGAAATTCTTCCTTTTTGCCCCAAAATTAGGGGAATTTCTGCAATTTTGCTCCAAAATACGGGGAATTTCTGCCTTTTTGCCCGAAAAAAAAGGGAATGTATACCTTTTTGCCATAAAAAAGGGAAATTTCTTCACTTATGCCCCAGAAAAAGGCGATTTTCCGCCTTTTTGACTCAAAATATGTGCAATTTCTGCCTTTTCCCCAAAAATAAACGGAATTTCTGTCTTTTTGCCGCAAAATAAGGGAAATTTCTGAATTTTTGCCCTGAAATAATTTAAATTTCTAAAATTTTTCCCAAAAAATAAAGGAAATGTCTGCTTTTAGCCCCAAAATAAGGGGAATTTCTGCCTTTTTGCCCCAAAATAAGAGGAATTTCAGCCTTTTTTCCTCAAAATAACGGGAATTTCTTCCTTTTGCCCCAAAATATGGAAAATTTCTGCCTTTTTGCCCCAAAATAAGAAAAATTTCTGCAATTTTGTACCAAAATAAAAGAAATTTCTGCCTTTTTGTTCCAAAATAAGAGAAATTTCTGCCTTTTTTCCCTGAAATATGTGAAATTTCTGCAATTTTGCCCCAAAATAAGGGAAATTTCTGCAATTTTGCCCCAAAGTAGAGGAAATTTCTGCAATTTTGTTCCAAATAAGGGGAATTTCTGACTTTTTGCACCCGAAAAAAGGAGATTTTCTGTCTTTTTGCCCCAAAATAAGGAGAATTTCAGCTTTTTGCCTGAAAATTATGAGAATTTCTGCAATTTTTCTTCAAAATACTGAAAATTTCTGCCTTTTAGCCCCAAAATAAGGGAATTTCTGCATTTTTCCCCAATATTAGGGGAATTTCTGCATTTTACCTCTAAATAAAAGGAATTTCTGCATGTTACCTCAAAATAAGAAGAATTTCTGCCTTTTACCCCAAAATATGGGGACTTTCTTCCTTTTTGTTCCAAAATAAAGAAAATTTCTTAAATTTTGTACCATAATAAAAGAAATTTCTACTTTTTGCCCCTAAATAAGGGGAATTTCTGACTTTTTATGCTGAAAAAAATGAAATTTCTGCAATTTTGCCCGATAATAAGGGAAATTTGTGCCTTTTTTGCCCCCAAATAAGAGGAATTTCTGCCTTTTTTCCAATATATAGGTAATTTCAGCATTTTACATCAAAATAAGGAAAATTTCTGCCTTTTTGCCTTCAAATATATGAAATTTCTGCAATTTTACCCCAAAATAAGGTGAATTTCTACCATTTTGCCCCAAAATAAGGGGAATTTCTGCCTTTTTGCCCCAAAATAAGGGGAATTTCAGCATTTTTTCCTCAAATTAAGGGGAATTTCTGTTTTTTGCCCCAAAATACGGGGAATTTCTGCCTTTTTGCCCCAAAATAAGAGAAATTTCTGCCTTTTTTCCCTGAAATAAGTGAAATTTCTGCAATTTTGCCCCAAAATAAGGAAAATTTCTGCAATTTTGCCCCAAAGTAAATGAAATTTCTGCAATTTTGCCCGAAATAAGGGGAATTTCTGCCTTTTTGTCCTATAATTAGGGGAATTTCTGCAATTTTGCTCCAAAATACTGGGAATTTCTGCCTTTTTGCACAAAAATTAAGAGAATGTATACCTTTTTGCCATAAAAAAGGGAAATTTCTTCACTTTTGCCCCAAAATAAGGGGATCTTTCGCCATTTTGACTCAAAATAATTGCAATTTCTGCCTTTTCCCCAAAAATAAACGGAATTTCTGCCTTTTTGCCCCAAAATAAGAGGAATTTCTTACTTTTTGGCCTGAAATAAGTGAAATTTCTATAATTTTTTTCCAAAATAATGGAAATGTCTGCTTTTTGCCCCAAAATAAGGGGAATTTCTGCCTTTTTGTCCCAAAATAATGGGAATTTCAGCATTTTTTTCTTCAAAATAAGGGGAATTTCTGCCTTATGCCCCAAAATATGGGAAATTTCTGTCTTTTTGCCCAAAAATAAGAAAAATTTGTGCAATTTTGTTCCAAAATAAAAGAAATTTCTGCCTTTTTGCCCCAAAATAAGAGAAATTTCTTCCTTTTTTCCCTGAAATAAGTGAAATTTCTGCAATTTTGCCCCAAAATAAGGGAAATTTCTGCAATTTTGCCCCAAAGTAAAGGAAATTTCTGCAATTTTGCCCCAAATAAGGGGAATTTCTGACTTTTTGCACCCGAAAAAAGGAAACTTTCTGTCTTTTTGCCCCAAAATAAAGAGAATTTCAGCCTTTTTGCCCGAAAATTATGAAAATTTCTGCAATTTTTCTTCAAAATATGGAAAATTTCTGCCTTTTAGCCCCAAAATAAAGGGAATTTCTGCATTTTTCCCCAATATTAGGGGAATTTCTGCAATTTACCTCTAAATAAGAGGAAATTCTGCATTTTACCTCAAAATAAGAAGAATTTCTGCCTTTTACACCAAAATATGAGGAATTTCTGCCTTTTTGTTCCAAAATAAAGAAAATTTCTTCAATTTTGTACCATAATAAAAGAAATTTCTTATTTTTGCCACAAAATAAGGGGAATTTCGGACTTTTTACCCTTAAATAGATGAAATTTCTGCAATTTTGCCCGAAAATAAGGGAAAATTTTGCCTTTTTGCTCCAAAATAATGGGAATTTCTTCCTTTTGCCCCAAAATATGGGGAATTTCAGCATTTTACTTCAAAATAAGGGGAATTTCTGCTTTTTTGCCCTGAAATATGTGAAATTTCTGCAATTTTACCCCAAAATAAGGTGAATTTCTGCATTTTTGCCCCAAAATAATGGGAATTTCTTCATTTTTGCCCCAAAATGACAAAAAAAATTTGCTTTTTTCTTCTAAAATAAGTGAAAATTCTGCAATTTTGCCCTAAAATAAGAATATTTTCTGCAATTTTACCCCATAATAAAGCAAATTTCTGCAATTTTGCTGCAAAATAAGGGCAATTTCTGTTTTTTGCCCCCAAATAAAGCAAATTTCTGCAATTTTGCCCCAAAATAAGGGGAATTTCTGTTTTTTGCCCCCAAATAAGGGAAATTTCTACAATTTTGCCCTAAAAGAAGGGAAATTTCTGCCATTTGCCCCAAGATAAGGGGAATTTCTGCCTTTTTGCCACAAAATAAAGAAAATTACTGCATGTTTTACCCCAAAATTAGGTGAATTTCTACAATTTTGCTCCAAAATACGAGGATTTTCTGCATTTTTCGCCGAAAATAAGGGGAATTTCTGCCATTTTGCCGCGAAATAAGTGAAATTTCTGCAGTTTTACCCCAAAATAAGGGGAATTTCTGCAATTTTGCTCCAAAATACAGGGAATATCTGCCTTTTTGCCCGAAAATAAAGGCAATGTATACCTTTTTGCTATAAAAAAGGAAAATTTCTTCACTTTTGCCCCAAAATAAAGCGATTTTCCGCCTTTTTGACTCAAAATAAGTGCAATTTCTGCCTTTTCCCCAGAAATAAAAAGAATTTCTGTCTTTTTGCCCCAAAATAAGGGGAATTTCTACGTTTTTGCCCTAAAATATGTGAAATTTCTGCAATTTTACCCCATAATAAAGCAAATTTCTGCAATTTTGCCTCAAAATAAGGGGAATTTCTGTTTTTTGCCCCCAAATAAGGGAAATTTCTGCAATTTTGCCCTAAAATAAGGGGAATTTCTGCCATTTGCCCCAAAATAAGGGGAAATTCTGCCTTTTTGCCACAAAATAAAGAAAATTACTGCATGTTTTACCCCAAAATTAGGTGAATTTCTGCAATTTTGCTCCAAAATACGAGGATTTTCTGCCCTTTTCGCCGAAAATATGGGGAATTTCTGCCATTTTGCCACGAAATAAGTGAAATTTCTGCAGTTTTACCCCAAAATAAGGGGAATTTCTGCCTTTTTGCCCCAAAATTAGGGGAATTTCTGCAATTTTGCTCCAAAATACGGGGAATTTCTGCCTTTTTGCCCGAAAATAAAGGCAATGTATACCTTTTTGCTATAAAAAAGGGAAATTTCTTCACTTTTGCCCCAAAATAAGGCGATTTTCCGCCTTTTTGACTCAAAATAAGTGCAATTTCTGCCTTTTCCCCAAAAATAAACGGAATTTCTGTCTTTTTGCCCCAAAATAAGGGAAATTTCTGACTTTTTGCCCTGAAATAAGTGAAATTTCTAAAATTTTTCCCCAAAATAATGGAAATGTCTGCTTTTGCCCCAAAATAAGGGGAATTTCTGCCTTTTGCCCAAAAATATGGGAAATTTCTGCCTTTTGGCCCCAAAATAAGAAAAATTTCTCCAATTTTGTACCAAAATAAAAGAAATTTCTGCCTTTTTGTTCCAAAATAAGAGATATTTCTGCCTTTTTTCCCTGAAATAAGTGAAATTTCTGCAATTTTGCCTCAAAATAAGGGAAATTTCTGCAATTTTGCCCCAAAGTAGAGGAAATTTCTGCAATTTTGCCCCAAATAAGGGGAATTTTGACTTTTTGCACCCGAAAAAAGGAGATTTTCTGACTTTTTGCCCAAAAATAAGGAAAATTTCAGCCTTTTTGCCCGAAAATTTTGAGAATTACTTCAATTTTTCTTCAAAATACAGAAAATTTCTGCCTTTTAGCCCCAAAATAAAGGGGATTTATTCATTTTTCCCCAATATTAGGGGAATTTCTTCATTTTACCTCTAAATAAGGGGAATTTCTGCATTTTAACTCAAAATAAGAAGAATTTCTGCATTTTACCCTAAAATATGGTGAATTTCTGCCTTTTTGTTCAAAAATAAAGATAATTTCTTCAATTTTGTACCATAATAAAAGAAATTTCTCCTTTTGGCCCCAAAATAAGGGGAATTTCTGACTTTTTACCCTGAAATAAATGAAATTTCTGCAATTTTGGCCAAAAATAAGAGAAATTTGTGCCTTTTTTGCCCCAAAATAAGGGGAATTTCTGCCTTTTGCCCCAAAATATGGTGAATTTCAGCATTTTACCTCAAAATAAAGGGAATTTCTGCCTTTTTGCCCTGAAATATGTGAAATTTCTTCAATTTTACCCCAAAATAAGGTGAATTTCTGCCTTTTTGCCACAAAATAAAGGGAATTTCTGCCTTTTTGCCCCAAAATAAGAAAAATTTTTGTTTTTTCTTCTGAAATAAGTGAAATTTCTGCAATTTTGCCCTAAAATAAGGGAAATTTCTGCAATTTTTCCCCATAATAAAGCAAATTTCTGCAATTTTGCTGCAAAATAAAAGGAATTTCTGATTTTTTCCCCCAAATAAAGCAAATTTCTGCAATTTTGGCCCAAAATAAGGGGAATTTCTGGTTTTTGTCCCCAAATAAGGGAAATTTCTGCAATTTTGCCATAAAATAAGGGAAATTTCTGCAATTTTGCCCCAAAGAAAGGAAATTTCTGCAATTTTGCCCCAAATAAGGAGAATTTCTGCATTTTTGCCCCAAAATTAGGGGAATTTCTGCAATTTTGCTTCAAAATACAAGGAATTTCTGCTTTTTTGCCCGTAAATAAAGGGAATGTATACCTTTTTGCCATAAAAAAGAGAAATTTCTTCAGTTTGCCGCAAAATAAGGGAATTTCTGCATTTTTCTCCAATGTTTGGGGAATTTCTGCATTTTACCTCTAAATAAGGGGAAATTCTGCATTTTACCTCAAAATAAGAAGAATTACTGCCTTATAACCCAAAATATGGGGAATTTCTGCTTTTTTGTTCCAAAATAAAGAAAATTTCTTCAATTTTGTACCATAATAAAAGAAATTTCTCCTTTTTGCCCCAAAATAAGGGGAATTTCTGACTTTTTACCCTGAATTAAATGAAATTTCTGCAATTTTGCCCATAAATAAGGGAAATTTGTGCCTTTTTTGCCCCAAAATAAGGGGAATTTCTGCCTTTTGCCCCAAAATATGGGGAATTTCAGCATTTTACCTCAAAATAAGGGGAGTTTCTGCGTTTTTGCCCTAAAATATGTGAAATTTCTGCAATTTTACCCCATAATAAAGCAAATTTCTGCAATTTTGCTGCAAAATAAAGGGGAATTTCTGTTTTATGCCCCCAAATAAAGCAACTTTCTGCAATTTTGCCTCAAAATAAGGGGAATTTCTGTTTTTTGCCCCCAAATAAGGGAAATTTCTGCAATTTTGCCCTAAAATAAGGGGAATTTCTGCCATTTGCCCCAAAATAAGGGGAAATTCTGCCTCTTGGCCACAAAATAAAGAAAATTACTGCATGTTTTACCCCAAAATTAGGTGAATTTCTGCAATTTTGCTCCAAAATACGAGGATTTTCTGCCTTTTTGGCCGAAAATAAGGGGAATTTCGGCCATTTTACCGCGAAATAAGTGAAATTTCTGCAGTTTTACCCCAAAATAAGGGGAATTTCTGCCTTTTTGCCCCAAAATTAGGGGAATTTCTGCAATTTTGCTCCAAAATACAGGGAATTTCTGCCTTTTTGCCCGAAAATAAAGGCAATGTATACCTTTTTGCTATAAAAAAGGAAAATTTCTTCACTTTTGCCCCAAAATAAAGCGATTTTCCGCCTTTTTGACTCAAAATAAGTGCAATTTCTGCCTTTTCCCCAGAAATAAAAAGAATTTCTGTCTTTTTGCCCCAAAATAAGGGGAATTTCTACGTTTTTGCCCTAAAATATGTGAAATTTCTGCAATTTTACCCCATAATAAAGCAAATTTCTGCAATTTTGCCTCAAAATAAGGGGAATTTCTGTTTTTTGCCCCCAAATAAGGGAAATTTCTGCAATTTTGCCCTAAAATAAGGGGAATTTCTGCCATTTGCCCCAAAATAAGGGGAAATTCTGCCTTTTTGCCACAAAATAAAGAAAATTACTGCATGTTTTACCCCAAAATTAGGTGAATTTCTGCAATTTTGCTCCAAAATACGAGGATTTTCTGCCCTTTTCGCCGAAAATATGGGGAATTTCTGCCATTTTGCCACGAAATAAGTGAAATTTCTGCAGTTTTACCCCAAAATAAGGGGAATTTCTGCCTTTTTGCCCCAAAATTAAGGGAATTTCTGCAATTTTGCTCCAAAATACGGGGAATTTCTGCCTTTTTGCCCGAAAATAAAGGCAATGTATACCTTTTTGCTATAAAAAAGGGAAATTTCTTCACTTTTGCCCCAAAATAAGGCGATTTTCCGCCTTTTTGACTCAAAATAAGTGCAATTTCTGCCTTTTCCCCAAAAATAAACGGAATTTCTGTCTTTTTGCCCCAAAATAAGGGAAATTTCTGACTTTTTGCCCTGAAATAAGTGAAATTTCTAAAATTTTTCCCCAAAATAATGGAAATGTCTGCTTTTGCCCCAAAATAAGGGGAATTTCTGCCTTTTGCCCAAAAATATGGGAAATTTCTGCCTTTTGGCCCCAAAATAAGAAAAATTTCTCCAATTTTGTACCAAAATAAAAGAAATTTCTGCCTTTTTGTTCCAAAATAAGAGATATTTCTGCCTTTTTTCCCTGAAATAAGTGAAATTTCTGCAATTTTGCCTCAAAATAAGGGAAATTTCTGCAATTTTGCCCCAAAGTAGAGGAAATTTCTGCAATTTTGCCCCAAATAAGGGGAATTTTGACTTTTTGCACCCGAAAAAAGGAGATTTTCTGACTTTTTGCCCAAAAATAAGGAAAATTTCAGCCTTTTTGCCCGAAAATTTTGAGAATTACTTCAATTTTTCTTCAAAATACAGAAAATTTCTGCCTTTTAGCCCCAAAATAAAGGGGATTTATTCATTTTTCCCCAATATTAGGGGAATTTCTTCATTTTACCTCTAAATAAGGGGAATTTCTGCATTTTAACTCAAAATAAGAAGAATTTCTGCATTTTACCCTAAAATATGGTGAATTTCTGCCTTTTTGTTCAAAAATAAAGATAATTTCTTCAATTTTGTACCATAATAAAAGAAATTTCTCCTTTTGGCCCCAAAATAAGGGGAATTTCTGACTTTTTACCCTGAAATAAATGAAATTTCTGCAATTTTGGCCAAAAATAAGAGAAATTTGTGCCTTTTTTGCCCCAAAATAAGGGGAATTTCTGCCTTTTGCCCCAAAATATGGTGAATTTCAGCATTTTACCTCAAAATAAAGGGAATTTCTGCCTTTTTGCCCTGAAATATGTGAAATTTCTTCAATTTTACCCCAAAATAAGGTGAATTTCTGCCTTTTTGCCACAAAATAAAGGGAATTTCTGCCTTTTTGCCCCAAAATAAGAAAAATTTTTGTTTTTTCTTCTGAAATAAGTGAAATTTCTGCAATTTTGCCCTAAAATAAGGGAAATTTCTGCAATTTTTCCCCATAATAAAGCAAATTTCTGCAATTTTGCTGCAAAATAAAAGGAATTTCTGATTTTTTCCCCCAAATAAAGCAAATTTCTGCAATTTTGTCCCCAAATAAGGGAAATTTCTGCAATTTTGCCATAAAATAAGGGAAATTTCTGCAATTTTGCCCCAAAGAAAGGAAATTTCTGCAATTTTGCCCCAAATAAGGAGAATTTCTGCATTTTTGCCCCAAAATTAGGGGAATTTCTGCAATTTTGCTTCAAAATACAAGGAATTTCTGCTTTTTTGCCCGTAAATAAAGGGAATGTATACCTTTTTGCCATAAAAAAGAGAAATTTCTTCAGTTTGCCGCAAAATAAAGGGAATTTCTGCATTTTTCTCCAATGTTTGGGGAATTTCTGCATTTTACCTCTAAATAAGGGGAAATTCTGCATTTTACCTCAAAATAAGAAGAATTACTGCCTTATAACCCAAAATATGGGGAATTTCTGCTTTTTTGTTCCAAAATAAAGAAAATTTCTTCAATTTTGTACCATAATAAAAGAAATTTCTCCTTTTTGCCCCAAAATAAGGGGAATTTCTGACTTTTTACCCTGAATTAAATGAAATTTCTGCAATTTTGCCCATAAATAAGGGAAATTTGTGCCTTTTTTGCCCCAAAATAAGGGGAATTTCTGCCTTTTGCCCCAAAATATGGGGAATTTCAGCATTTTACCTCAAAATAAGGGGAGTTTCTGCGTTTTTGCCCTAAAATATGTGAAATTTCTGCAATTTTACCCCATAATAAAGCAAATTTCTGCAATTTTGCTGCAAAATAAAGGGGAATTTCTGTTTTATGCCCCCAAATAAAGCAACTTTCTGCAATTTTGCCTCAAAATAAGGGGAATTTCTGTTTTTTGCCCCCAAATAAGGGAAATTTCTGCAATTTTGCCCTAAAATAAGGGGAATTTCTGCCATTTGCCCCAAAATAAGGGGAAATTCTGCCTCTTGGCCACAAAATAAAGAAAATTACTGCATGTTTTACCCCAAAATTAGGTGAATTTCTGCAATTTTGCTCCAAAATACGAGGATTTTCTGCCTTTTTGGCCGAAAATAAGGGGAATTTCGGCCATTTTACCGCGAAATAAGTGAAATTTCTGCAGTTTTACCCCAAAATAAGGGGAATTTCTGCCTTTTTGCCCCAAAATTAGGGGAATTTCTGCAATTTTGCTCCAAAATACAGGGAATTTCTGCCTTTTTGCCCGAAAATAAAGGCAATGTATAACTTTTTGCTATAAAAAAGGGAAATTTCTTCACTTTTGCCCCAAAATAAGGTGATTTTCCGCCTTTTTGCCTCAAAATAAGTGCAATTTCTGCCTTTTCCCCAAAAATAAACGGAATTTCTGTCTTTTTGCCCCAAAATAAGGGAAATTTCTAACTTTTTGCCCTGAAAAAAAGTGAAATTTCTAAAATTTTTCCCCAAACTAAGAGAAATGTCTGCTTTTTGCCCCAAAATAAGGAGAATTTCTGCTTTTTTGCCCCAAAATAAGGGGAATTTCAGCCTTTTTTCCTCAAAATAAGGGGAATTTCTGCCTTTTACCCAAAAATATAGGAAATTTCTGCTTTATTGCCCCAAAATAAGAAAAATTTCTGCAATTTTTTACCAAAATAAAAAAAATTTCTGCCTTTTTGTTCTAAAATAAGAGAGATTTCTGTCTTTCTTCCCTGAAATAAGTAAAATTTCTGCCATTTTGCCCCAAAATAAGGGAAATTTCTGCAATTTTGCCCCAAAGTAAAGGAAATTTCTGCAATTTTGCCCCAAATAAGGGGAATTTCTGAATTTTTGCATCCGAAAAAAAATATTTTCTGTATTTTGTCCCAAAATAAAAAGAATTTCAGCTTTTTTGCCCGGAAATTATGAGAATTTCTGCAATTTTTCTTCAAAATACGGAAAATTTCTGCCTTTTAGTCACAAAATAAAGGGAATTTCTGCATATTTCTCAAATATTAGGGGAATTTCTGCATTTTACCTCTAAATAAAAGAAATTTCCGCATGTTACCTCAAAATAAGAAGAATTTCTGACTTTTTCCCCAAAATATGGGGAATTTCTGCCTTTTTGTTCCAAAATAAAGAAAATTTCTTCAACTTTGTACCATAATAAAAGAAATTTCTCCTTTTTGCCCCAAAATAAGGGAAATTTCTGTCTTTTTGCCCTGAAATATGTGAAATTTCTGCAATTTTACCCCAAAATAAGGAAAATTTCTGCCTTTTTGCCCCAAAATAATGGGAATTTCTGCCTTTTTGCCCCAAAATAAGAAAAAATTTTGTTTTTTTCCTGAAACAAGTGAAATTTCTGCAATTTTGCCCTAAAATAAGGGAAATCTCTGCAATTTTACCCCATAATAAAGCAAATTTCTGCAATTTTGCTGCAAAATAAGGGGAATTTCTGTTTTTTGACCCCAAATAAAGCAAATTTCAGCAATTTTGCCCCAAAATAAGGGGAATTTCTGTTTTTTGCCCCCAAATAAGGGAAATTTCTGCAATTTTGCCCTTAAATAAGGGGAATTTCTGCCATTTGCCCCAAAATAAGGGGAATTTCTGCCTTTTGGCTACAAAATAAATTACTGCATGTTTTACCCCCAAATTAGGTGAATTTCTGCAATTTTGCTCCAAAATACGATGATTTTCTGCCTTTTTCGCCAAAAATAAGGGGAATTTCTGCGATTTGGCCGCGAAATAAGTGAAATTTCTGCAGTTTTACCCCAAAATAATGGGAATTTCTGCCTTTTTGCCCCAAAATTCGGCGAATTTCTGCAATTTTGCTCCAAAATACGAGGAATTTCTGCCTTTTGGCCCGAAAATAAAGGCAATGTATACCTTTTTGCTATAAAAAAGGGAAATGTCTTCACTTTTGCCCCAGAAAAAGGCGACTTTCTGCCTTTTTGACTCAAAATAAGTGCAATTTCTGCCTTTTCCCCAAAAATAAACGGAATATCTGTCTTTTTCCCCAAAATAAGAGGAATTTCTGAATTTTGCCCTGAAATAAGTGAAATTTCTAAAATTTTTCCTCAAAATAAGGGAAATGTCTGGTTTTTGCTCCAAAATAAGGATAATTTCTGCCTTTTTGCCCCAAAATAAGGGGAATTTCAGCCTTTTTTCCTTAAAATAAGAAAAATTTCTGCAATATTGTACAAAAATAAAAGAAATTTCTGCCTTTTGTTCCAAAATGAGAGAAATTTCTGCCTTTTTGCCCTGAAATAAGTGAAATTTCTGCAATTTTGCCCCATAATAAAGCAAATTTCTGCAATTTTGCTGCAAAATAAGAGGAATTTCTGTTTTTTTCCCCCAAACAAAGCAAATTTCTGCAATTTTGGCCCAAAATAAGGGGAATTTCTGTTTTTTGTCCCCAAATAAGGGAAATTTCTGCAATTTTGCCCTCAAATAAAGGAAATTTCTGCAATTTTGCCCCAAAAAAAGGAAATTTCTGCAATTTTGCCCCAAATAAGGAGAATTTCTGCATTTTTGCCCCAAAATTAGGGGAATTTCTGCAATTTTGCTTCAAAATACAAGGAATTTCTGCTTTTTTGCCCGTAAATAAAGGGAATGTATACCTTTTTGCCATAAAAAAGAGAAATTTCTTCAGTTTGCCGCAAAATAAAGGGAATTTCTGCAATTTTCTCCAATGTTTGGGGAATTTCTGCATTTTACCTCTAAATAAGGGGAAATTCTGCATTTTTCTTCAAAATAAGAAGAATTACTGCCTTTTAACCCAAAATATGGATAATTTCTGCTTTTTTGTTGCAAAATAAAGAAAATTTCTTCAATTTTGTACCATAATAAAAGAAATTTCTCCTTTTTGCCCCAAAATAAGAGGAATTTCTGACTTTTTACCCTGAATTAAATGAAATTTCTGCAATTTTGCCCGAAAATAAGGGAAATTTGTGCCTTTTTTGCCCGAAAATAAGGGGAATTTCTGCCTTTTCACCAAAATATGGGGAATTTCAGCATTTTACCTCAAAATAAGGGGAATTTCTGTGTTTTTGCCCTAAAATATGTGAAATTTCTGCAATTTTACCCTATAATAAAGCAAATTTCTGCAATTTTGCTGCAAAATAAGGGGAATTTCTGTTTTTTGCCCCCAAATAAAGCAACTTTCTGC
Organism: Micromys minutus; assembly: GCF_963924665.1. Taxonomy (NCBI): domain Eukaryota; kingdom Metazoa; phylum Chordata; class Mammalia; order Rodentia; family Muridae; genus Micromys; species Micromys minutus. The sequence continues at coordinate 131,531 of NW_027667748.1, forward strand.
AATTTTGCCTCAAAATAAAGGGAATTTCTGTTTTTTGCCCCCAAATAAGGGAAATTTCTGCAATTTTGCCCTAAAATAATGGGAATTTCTGACATTTGCCCCAAAATAAGGGGAAATTTTGCCTTTTGGCCACAAAATAAAGAAAATTACTGCATGTTTTACCCCCAAATTAGGTGAATTTCTGCAATTTTCCTCCAAAATGCGAGGATATTCTGCCTTTTTGGCCGAAAATAAGGGGAATTTCTGCCATTTTGCCGCGAAATAAGTGAAATTTCTGCAGTTTTACCCCAAAATAAGGGGAATTTCTGCCTTTTTGCCCCAAAATTAGGGGAATTTCTGCAATTTTGCTCCAAAATACAGGGAATTTCTGCCTTTTTGCCAGAAAATAAAGGCAATGTATAACTTTTTGCTATAAAAAGGGAAATTTCTTCACTTTTGCCCCAAAATAAGGCGATTTTCCGCCTTTTTGCCTCAAAATAAGTGCAATTTCTGCCTTTTCCCCCAAAATAAACGGAATTTCTGTCTTTTTGCCCCAAAATAAGGGAAATTTCTAAATTTTTGCCCTGAAAAAAGTGAAATTTCTAAAATTTTTCCCCAAACTAAGAGAAATGTCTGCTTTTTGCCCCAAAATAAGGAGAATTTCTGCTTTTTTGCCCCAAAATAAGGGGAATTTCAGCCTTTTTTCCTCACTTAAGGGGATTTTCTGCCTTTTACCCAAAAATATAGGAAATTTCTGCCTTTTTGCCCCAAAATAAGAAAAATTTCTGCAATTTTTTACCAAAATAAAAAAAATTTCTGCCTTTTTGTTCCAAAATAAGAGAAATTTCTGCCTTTTTTCCCTGAAATAAGTAAAATTTCTGCAATTTTGCCCCAAAATAAGGGAAATTTCTGCAATTTTGCCCCAAAGTAAAGGAAATTTCTGCAATTTTGCCCCAAATAAGGGGAATTTCTGACTTTTTGCACCCGAAAAAAATTATTTTCTGTATTTTGTCCCAAAATAAAAAGAATTTCAGGTTTTTTGCCCGGAAATTATGAGAATTTCTGCAATTTTTCTTCAAAATACGGAAAATTTCTGCCTTTTAGTCCCAAAATAAAGGGAATTTCTGCATTTTTCTCAAATATTAGGGGAATTTCTGCATTTTACCTCTAAATAAAAGAAATTTCTGCATGTTACCTCAAAATAAGAAGAATTTCTGACTTTTGCCCCAAAATATGGGGAATTTCTGCCTTTTTGTTCCAAAATAAAGAAAATTTCTTCAACTTTGTACCATAATAAAAAAAATTTCTCCTTTTTGCCCCAAAATAAGGGAAATTTCTGTCTTTTTGCCCTGAAATATGTGAAATTTCTGCAATTTTACCTCAAAATAAGGTAAATTTCTGTCTTTTTGCCCCAAAATAATGGGAATTTCTGCCTTTTTGCCCCAAAATAAGAAAAAATTTTGTTTTTTTCCTGAAACAAGTGAAATTTCT